>NC_056737.1:1510541810-1510544419 GCF_019279795.1 Protopterus annectens
TATTCATTAACTAGGAGTTCTTTATAGAAATGAAACCTTTCATAAAAGAAGCTGTATATGAGCTTATAGCTCAGACCTACCTACTCCCAATCTGCTAAATGCCTCATTAATTTCACTAGCCCACAGTCTTCTCTGCTAGCCAGATTGAATCAATCTTAGAATAAAATTGCAAAGTCTGCAAGGAAGTACATTAAACAATCACATCAGTGCATGGCACTTCACTCCCTTAACTGTCTGAATCTATCTAAAGAGCTAGTCTATTCTCATATTAAGACTGTCCACAGCATCCAGCCAATATTAAAATGGCACAGTCCATTCAAAGAACTGTGCAGACTAAATCAACACCTAGTACTCAAAAATCAAAAATTGTAATGCTGACAGCCTGTACTCTGTATACATCACTAAACTGTGGAACTTGAACCTGACAGATAATAGAAATATCTTATCTACAATTTAATATCCTCTTTGAAGATGTACCTCTCAAGAAAATAGTCCTGCACTTGTAACAACCCCATTTCTAAGCTTCCATCTTATTCTAAATCTTATCACATATGTAACTAATAAGCTCAATGAAATCATACCTATCAATAAACAGGCCTGTGTTGTACCATCCTCATTATTAAACCCCCTCCTTGTACAGTCATCTCAAACAAATATCACAAAATTATCTTATTTATAATCCCCAAGTTACAGGTTTCATGTGAATTTAACTGTTTGGATAAAATGTATACATGCCTTATTTGCTGTCTGCATGCTAAAATTATAGTGGAAGTACATACACTGAATCAATGCTGAAAGTTCTATTTATTTTTATTTATTTATTTTGTTTGCAGTTTGTTAACTGGGAAAGTCCATTTCAGTCAATTTGCAATGAAAGCCTGGGGAGAAAAGCTCCATATACAATTATTACAAAGCTAATATCAAAGTTAACAAGTACAATACAATTTTCAAAAACTACTAAAACACAGTTATATAGAAGACAGAATAATAACATTTGAGCAAGGTGTTGTAATATAGCATTGAATGAAATTAAAACATAAGTATTTTGGAGTACATAAGTATAATTTGGAGTGCAGGCATTTATGCACTCAAAGTTTCATGAAGTGAGAGGTAGGAAGACTTAGAGGAGGAGAGTAGAACAGTGAAAGGTGAAAAGGTTGAGTTATGAGAAAGGAAAAAAGGGAGAGGGAGTGGAAATGAAATGAAGGGAGTCACTAGGGTGAGTTATGAGAAAGGAAATCAGGGAGAGGGAGTGGAAATGAAATGAAAGGAGTCACTAGGGTGAGTTATGAGAAAGGAAAAAGGGAGAAGGAGTGGAAATGAAATGAAGGAGTCACTAGGGTGAGTTATGAGACAGGAAAAAGGGAGAGGGAGTGGAAATGAAATGAAGGGAGTCACTAGGGTGAGTTATGAGAAAGGAGAAAAGGAAGAGGGAGTGGAAATGAAATGAAGGGAGTCACTAGGGTGAGTTATGAGAAAGGAAAAAGGGAGAGTAAGTGGAAATGAAATGAAGGGAGTCACTAGGGTGAGTTATGAGAAAGGAGGAAAGGGAGAGGGAGTGGAAATGAAATGAAGGGAGTCACTAGGGTGAGTTATGAGAAAGGAAAAATGGAGAGTGAGTGGAAATGAAATGAAGGGAGTCACTAGGGTGAGTTATGAGAAAGGAAAAAGGGAGAGGGAGTGGAAATGAAATGAAGGGAGTCACTATTGTGAGTTATGAGAAAGGAAAAAAGGGAGAGGGAGTGGAAATGAAATGAAGGGAGTCACTAGGGTGAGTTATGAGAAAGGAAAAGGGAGAGGGAGTGGAAATAAAATGAAGGGAGTCACTAGGGTGAGTTATGAGAAAGGAAAAAGGGAGAGGGAGTGGAAATGAAATGAAGGGAGTCACTAGGGTGAGTTATGAGAAAGGAACAAAGGTTGAAAAATGAAGGGAGTCACTAGGGTGAGTTATGAGAAAGGAAAAAAGGGAGAGGGAGTGGAAATGAAATGAAGGGAGTCACTAGGGTGAGTTATGAGAAAGGAAATCAGGGACAGGGAGTGGAAATGAAATGAAGGGAGTCACTAGGGTGAGTTATGAGAAAGGAACAAAGGTTGAAAAATGAAGGGAGTCACTAGGGTGAGTTATGAGAAAGGAGGAAAGGGAGAGGGAGTGGAAATGAAATGAAGGGAGTCACTAGGGTGAGTTATGAGAAAGGAAAAAAGGGAGAGGGAGTGGAAATGAAATGAAGGGAGTCACTAGGGTGAGTTATGACAAAAGGAAAAAAGGGAGAGGGAGTGGAAATGAAATGAAGGGAGTCACTAGGGTGAGTTATGAGAAAGGAACAAAGGGAGAGGGAGTGGAAATGAAATGAAGGGAGTCACTAGGGTGAGTTATGAGAAAGGAGGAAAGGGAGAGGGAGTGGATATGAAATGAAGGGAGTCACTAGGCTGAGTTATGAGAAAGGAAAAAAGGGAGAGGGAGTGGAAATGAAATGAAGGGAGTCACTAGGGTGAGTTATGAGAAAGGAACAAAGGTTGAAAAATGAAGGGAGTCACTAGGGTGAGTTATGAGAAAGGAACAAAGGTTGAAAAATGAAGGGAGTCACTAGGGTGAGTTATGAGAAAGGAGG
>NC_056737.1:1510675057-1510705057 GCF_019279795.1 Protopterus annectens
AGTTATGAGAAAGGAACAAAGGGAGAGGGAATGGAAATGAAATGAAGGGAGTCACTAGGGTGAGTTATGAGAAGGAAAAAAAGGAGAGGGAGTGGAAATGAAATGAAGGGAGTCACTAGGATGAATTATGAGGAAAGGAGAAAAATGGATGGGGGAACAGAAATGATACAGGTGGGGTCAGATGGGGTGAGAGCATTAGCATTCCCAGTAAGAAGAGAGATGGGAATGGAGCATGGTCTTGAAGGCAGAGTGGTTTTAGGTGATTCGATTATGGGGGGGGGGGTGAATTCCATAAATGAGTGAGGGATAAAGACAGGAGAAATTGCCCAGGTGCACATAAGGGTTTGTACACTTTGAGGAGGTTCTGGTTACTGGACCTGAGTAGTCTGCCAGGATGTCACAAGGTGAGTGTGCAGGAGAGGGAAAGGCAGTTAGAGGGTTTGAAAATTAGTTTGTGAGCAGTTAGTAGTTGAATGTAAGAGAAATAGTGGGGGCGTTCCAGCCAGTTCTAAGAATGGAGTGCATCACAGTGGTGGGAGGAGGATTTGGTCCTAGTAGCAAACTTAGAGATTTTATTGTAGCAGGATGACAGTTTTGACTTTAGGGAGGATTGAAGGTTGGTGAGGAGAGGGGCTCCATACAAGAGAGAGGGGATGAGGTAGGAAGTAGAGAATATATGTTTGGATGAGGAATGAGATAATGGCTGTGACAATACAGCATTCCAAGCTTTTGTCGTGTTTTCTTGACACTAGTTTGTATATGAATGTCAAACTTTAAATGTTTATCGATGATAACACCTAGGAGGTTTGTAAGGGTGACTATTTCAATGGGAATCTTATTCTGACTGACTATGGACAAGGAATTTTTATTGACAGAGGTGTTTTTAGATGGAGTAAACATCATGATTTTGGTTTTAGATGCATTGAGAGCAAGGTGATTATTCAACATCCAAGACTCGGTACAAGAAAAGGCATCTTGTGTTAGTTGCATGAGTTTGGGGAGAGATTGAGCAGAGCAAATTATGGTGGAATCGTCCATGTATTAGACAAGTTTAGTATTAAGAATTCACTGATGAAAATTATTAATGAAGATGTTAGAAAGTAAGGGACCCAGTATAGAGCCTTGTGGAACTCCTGTTGGAGTGTGAAGGAAGGAAGAGGTACTATTGTTTCACTCAATGGCTTGTTGTCTATTAGACAAATAAATGACTAAAAAACTTTTTAACAACGAAAAGCGAACAACAAGCCAAGGAACAGTACAACAGTACAAACAGAGTTTAATAGGATAAGTGCTTTCGGAATAGTCGATGCTTTTCCTTCATCAGATAACAAATGCAATACGTTCACACAGTTTTATAATAAAACTCATCCAAATTAATTAATTAGTAATTAATCAATTAATGATTCACATATTGTTAACAATCATAACAACCAACTTCGTAGCCAACACTGTCATGTGATTAATACATTAGCATAATACATCAAAAGAACTAAAAAATGAGTTGTATGAAATTTATTTTAAACAACTCGAGTACACTTTTATAAAATCTACATTTATCACTTCTAATAGAATGCTAACGCTTAAGTGCTAAAAGTTTAAGAAAGCATTTAATAGAAATGCTTTCATTTAACCCTGGGGGGATGTGGGCAACACTCTTAATTTGCCATAAAAGTTCCGCAATTTCCAATTTTATCTGCCATGGCCCGCCCCTCTCATCCTGTATCACTTGTTTTAATACAGTAAATTTAAAAGTATGGTTGGGAAACAGATATGTATGTTTAGCCAAGGCATTTGTCTTATCTCCTTTGGCTATAGCGTATTGATGCTCGTATATACGCTGTTTAAGTTTCCTTTCTGTCTTCCCTATATAAAAAGCGGTGCAATTTTGGCAGATAGCTGCATAAACAATTCCCCTAGTGTCACAATTATATTTACCCTGCACTTTATAGCTTTTACCATTTATTATGAATTGATAAGCAGTGTTTAGGTGCTTACATTGTTGGCAGGATCCACATTTGGTCATGCCTTTGTTCCTAAACACAGAAGGTTTTTTATGGTATTCTAATAATGATTTTAAATTGTGCCCACGTCTATAAGTGATCTTTAGCTGGTCTCCAAGCAGACTATTCAAACTACTATCTTCCATGATAAGGGCCCAGTTCTTATTCAAGATTTCTCTAATAAGAGCATGGTCCAGGTTATATGTACATAAGAAGCTGATGGTAAAATTTTTAGTGGATGCATCGGAGGCGTTAGTCTGTTTATCTAAAAGATTAACTTGTTCCGCTATGTTGTCCTTAGATAATAAGGGTTTGAAATACCCTGTTTGTCTTTTAGTGATGACTTCTGTCGTGATCTTTGAAATTAACACTAAAGGGTACTCCCTATTAGAAAACATGTTTCCGATTAATTCACATTCTTTAATAAAGTCATTGTCATCTGAAACCATTCTAGCTCCCCTGACCATCTGACCCTTAACGATAGCCATCTTCTGATGGTAAGGATGGCAGCTAGAAAAGTGAAGAAGTGAATTAGAATAGGTGGGTTTCCTAAATATAGTGCTTTTAAACGTACCATGGGGTACATCTTTGTAGATGTGAATGTCCAAGAAATTGATGTTATCAAACTGCATATTATAAGTAAATTCAAAAAAACATGTTAAAGATGTAATAGAAATTACAAAATCTTGGACTATTTCGCTGAGGCCCTGCCATAGTAGGAACATTTCGTCTTGGTAACGAGTGTACCAAGCAACATATTTTTGGAAGAACGTGTTTTTAAATAGTAACATGTTCTCTCAATATGCCGTGACACAATTAGCGAAGCTTCCTCCGCAAGGCGACCCCATGGCAACCCCAGTTTTTTGAAGGTATGTTTTTCCTTCAAAGGCCATGTAGTTGTTACTAAGGATGATCTCCAACAGAGTCACAACTACATAGATTATATTTTCACTAACGTTCCTTAGTACCATAAATTCCCTAATCCACTCTACACCTAAGGCCTGAGGGATAACTGTATATAAGTCCCTGACATCAATTGTCAGGAACTTATAATCAGGGTGGAATGGAATCTTACTGAGTTCACTTAAAAAACTCCAAGAGTCTTTACATATTTGCTGCTCATTGTGTATTAGAGGTTTTAAAATTGAATCCACATATTTGCTTTCTTAAACGTTTAGCACTTAAGCGTTAGCGTTCTATTAGAAGAGATAAATGTAGATTTTATAAAAGTGTACACGAGTTGTTTAAAATAAATTTCATACAACTCATTTTTTAGTTCTTTTGATGTATTATGCTAATGTATTAATCACATGACAGTCTTGGCTACGAAATTGGTTGTTATGATTGTTAACAATATGTTAACAATATGTGAATCATTAATTGATTAATTACTAATTAATTAATTTGGATGAGTTTTATTATAAAACTGTGTGAACGTATTGCATTTGTTATCTGATGAAGGAAAAGCATTGACTATTCTGAAAGCGCTTATCCTATTAAACTCTGTTTGTACTGTTGTACTGTTCCTTGGCTTGTTGTTCGCTTTTAGTTGTTAAAAAGTTTTTTAGTCATTTATTTGTTTATTCGTTTTGATGGCGAACCAAGCAGGAGCAGTTTCGCAGCAGGCTTTATTTTCACAAGAAGAGCCTTTATTTCAATCCTCTGACAACTGTGATGTTGCATCCGGGGAGGCGAACGCCATTGGAAATCTCACGGCACTCATTCACGTTCTTATGGGTCATGTGGACAATCTAACCCAGAGGATGGATAACCTACTACCTAGTTCGAATACAGCGGAACTTATCATTCAACCTAGAGTTAATTCAACTAACGGAATTTTACAACCAACTTCAAATAATAACATCCTGCCAGCTTCTAATAGCCATTCCCCGCCAGTTTCTACTATGCATGGAAGTAGGGGGGATCAACAACAAACAACGAACAATTTTATTGAACCAAATGGACTCGAATGGAATATAAGAGCTCAGACACAAATTAGAAGTAGATCCCAAGAAACTTCTAATGAGCCCTTACCTCTTAACGAGCTCTCACCATCTTTTGGGTTTTTTTTAAACAACGAGAACTTTTTTAGTAATAGTTCGTTGCAGATTGCAGCTTCTCCTGACACTTCGGGGGTGAGTAATCTTTTAATCAATATTAATGAATATGATAAAAAAATATTTCGCTGTAGGAAACTACAGCTAGAAATCGCTTATATGGATGAATGTTTACAAAAGGAAATAATACCGAAAGGACTAAGACAGTGGAGGTATCCCGTCGGCTTGATCGATGGATCAGAGTTCCACTGTGAGTTGTTGAATTTGTTTAACAAGCAAGGTTATGAGTTTATTGGAGCACGCATTAACCATTATAAATCTGAAGTTTTTCGTTTAAAAAGCGAACTAGAAGTGTTGGAACAATTAATTAAATCTAATGTTGACTTTCCTCGGTACAAATATGAATACACGAGGATATTCAACAGTATTGAAGCTAGCATTAACAAGATGACTGACATCAAAAAGAGGAAAATCACTAGGGATATACAGCAATATGCTAGCAAAAAGGCATATCCACCTCCACCACCTAGTTACGCTCCTAGTAATCGTTCCAACATTTCAAATGAAGAAAATTCTAGCATTGAAAGTCTGTGTGACAATGGCCCTGATACTGATTTTAACAATGCATCAGGGCAAACACCTACTTTGCGTAGGAGTGATCAAATTAAGAACAATCAAAACAATAATAACAATTGCCAAGCCCAAGTCAATAATGTTAACCCTCAACCATCAACTAGCCACCATCACGGTTTTCAAGCGGGCCAATTCAACCAAAAGAAAAAAACGAAAGTGATGGGCAACCAGGGACGAACAAAGAACAAGAGGAACCAACGAAGGAAATAAGTAGGATTGACTTATTAAACCCACAAATTTTAACAAATACAAGAGGGGACTTTCACATCTATAATTATACAGGCTTGACCATCCCCCAAGACATCAGTGATTTTTTTGCAGTGGGTTTAACTTTCGTACCTGATTCCCATATGAATCTGGTGAATACTATTGTTGACCTTAAATTATTTTCACGGAAAATCAATCTTACTGCCTTACTGGGTTCTACCTCACTAGTCAACAGTTCATTTAGAGTGCCTAGTTTGTTTAACCTACCCTTGCACCCTAACATCCTCTGTTTTGAAAAAATGTGTGAGATCGATTTTCGATCTCTCAGCAATCATACAAATAAAAATAAGAAGGAGGGTACTAACATAAACAATAACGAACGTGACTTCATCCAATTACTCAAAGATTGTAATATTAGAGTAATGAAGCCAGACAAGGGTGGGGGACTGGTCTTTATGGACCATGCTGTATATGTTACAACTATTACTAAGCACTTAGACACCACAACTTACAACATAGTCAGTTTGAACGAAATAAATATAGCTTTTAAGAAAATCAGAGAGACTCTAGATGATTTGCTGTTAGAAAGGGCCATAGATATCGATTTGTTTAACTTTCTGACAATGTTGGCTCCTAGAACACCGGCCCTGTTTGGCACACCCAAGATCCAAAAGAGATTTGCTAACCCTCCATTTAGACCTATAGTAGACGATCGTGGGTCAATTACGTATGGTTGTGCCAAATATGTGGATTCAATTTTAAAACCTCTAATACACAATGAGCAGCAAATATGTAAAGACTCTTGGAGTTTTTTAAGTGAACTCAGTAAGATTCCATTCCACCCTGATTATAAGTTCCTGACAATTGATGTCAGGGACTTATATACAGTTATCCCTCAGGCCTTAGGTATAGAGTGGATTAGGGAATTTATGGCACTAAGGAACGTTAGTGAAAATGCAATCTATGTAGTTGTGACTCTGTTGGAGATCATCCTTAGTAACAACTACATGGCCTTTGAAGGAAAAACATACCTTCAAAAAACTGGGGTTGCCATGGGGTCTCCTTGTGGAGGAAGCTTCGCTAATTGTGTCACGGCATATTGAGAGAACATGTTACTATTTAAAAACACGTTCTTCCAAAAATATGTTGCTTGGTACACTCGTTACCAAGACGAAATGTTCCTACTATGGCAGGGCCTCAGCGAAATAGTCCAAGATTTTGTAATTTCTATTACATCTTTAACATGTTTTTTTGAATTTACTTATAATTTGCAGTTTGATAACATCAATTTCTTGGACATTCACATCTACGAAGATGTACCCCATGGTACGTTTAAAAGCACTATATTTAGGAAACCCACCTATTCTAATTCACTTCTTCACTTTTCTAGCTGCCATCCTTACCATCAGAAGAAGGCTATCATTAAGGGTCAGATGGTCAGGGCAGCTAGAATGGTTTCAGATGACAATGACTTTATTAAAGAATGTGAATTAATCGGAAACATGTTTTCTAATAGGGGGTACCCTTTAGTGTTAATTTCAAAGATCATGACAGAAGTCATCACTAAAAGACAAATAGGATATTTCAAACCCTTATTATCTAAGGACAACATAGCGGAACAAGTTAATCTTTTAGATAAACAGACTAACGCCTCCGATGCATCCATTAAAAATTTTACCATCAGCTTCTTATGTACATATAACCTGGACCATGCTCTTATTAGAGAAATCTTGAATAAGAACTGGGCCCTTATCACGGAAGATAGTAGTTTGAATAGTCTGCTTGGAGACCAGCTAAAGATCACTTATAGACTTGGGCACAATTTAAAATCATTATTAGAATACCATAAAAAAACCTTCTGTGTTTAGGAACAAAGGCATGACCAAATGTGGATCCTGCCAACAATGTAAGCACCTACACACTGCTTATCAATTCATAATAAATGGTAAAAGCTATAAAGTGCAGGGTAAATATAATTGTGACACTCGGGGAATTGTTTATGCAGCTATCTGCCAAAATTGCACCGCTTTTTATATAGGGAAGACAGAAAGGAAACTTAAACAGCGTATATACGAGCATCAATACGCTATAGCCAAAGGAGATAAGACAAATGCCTTGGCTAAACATACATATTTGTTTCCCAACCATACTTTTAAATTTACTGTATTAAAACAAGTGATACAGGATGAGAGGGGTGGGCCATGGCAGATAAAATTGGAAATTGCGGAACTTTTATGGCAAATTAAGAGTGTTGCCCACATCCCCCCAGGGTTAAATGAAAGCATTTCTATTAAATGCTTTCTTAAACTTTTAGCACTTAAGCGTTAGCGTTTTATTAGAAGTGATAAATGTAGATTTTATAAAAGTGTACTCGAGTTGTTTAAAATAAATTTCATACAACTCATTTTTTAGTTCTTTTGATGTATTATGCTAATGTATTAATCACATGACAGTCTTAGCTACGAATTTGGTTGTTATGATTGTTAATATGTGAATCATTAATTGATTAATTACTAATTAATTAATTTGGATGAGTTTTATTATAAAACTGTGTGAACGTATTGCATTTGTTATCTGATGAAGGAAAAGCACCGACTATTCCAAAAGCGCTTATCCTATTAAACTCTGTTTGTACTGTTGTACTGTTCCTTGGCTTGTTGTTCGCTTTTCGTTGTTGTCTATTAGAAATGTAACTGGAAAGCCAGTTAATAGAGGAGGGAGCGTGATTGAGAAGAAAGAGTTTGGACAAGAGAAGGTTGTGGGAAACACCTTTGATAAGTCTAGGAGAAGGGTAGATACAATGTTGCCAGAGTTTCAGGCACGGTTGATGATGTCAAGATAGAAGAGAAGGGCAGTGGTAGTACTATGTCCAGATCTAAATCCATGTTGAGATGGAGAAAGAAGTTGATTGTCTAGGAGGTAGGGAAGGAGTTGCAAGTATATGCACATTTCAAGGACTTTTGAGATAGGGGACAAGATGGCTATAGGACAGAAGTCAGAGATTTCAGTATTATTGCCTCCTTTGTGGAGGGGAATGAAAGTTTATATGCAGGATATGCTATGCTCTACAGTTGTGTCTGAGCTTGTAATGCTTTAGAAAATGGGTGACCTGTACATAAGTACCCTGATTGGAGACCGAATGTTCTCCAGCAGGGTGTTAACGTAAAGGTTGTGCTTGCAGAAAAACATGTCCACTGCTTCATGATAGCATATTAAGGTGCCATGGAGCTCGGACAGTAAGAAAGCTCACAGTCGCCATTATTTCATGTTCTCTTAGAAGCGCTTTTGCTGTTTAGCAAGTGCAAAATTAAAATAATTAGCTAATGTTCTAAAAAAAAACATTGTGTGTGTGTGTGTGTGTGTGTGTGTGTGTGTGTGTGTGTGTGTGTGTGTGTGTGTGTGTGTGTGTGTGTGTGTCAGCATATGCTTGTAAGAAAGTGAGAGTAAGATTGATCAATCCATTATTTTACACTCGTAAGCAGCATGTTTGCTGTTTAAAAAGTGTAAAATTAAAAGAAACATTTAAAAAAGAAAAGAAAGAAAAGTGTGTGTGTGTGTGTGTGTGTGTGTGTGTGTGTGTGTGTGTGTGTGTGTGTGTGTGTGTGTGTGTGTGTGCGTGTGTGTGTGTGTCTTTGTGTATGATTAAGTGTCTGCCTGCGTGTGTGAGTGGATGCTTGCTTGCATACATAAAAGCAGAAGTGTGAGTGTGTGTGTGTGTGTGTGTGTGTGTGTGTGTGTGTGTGTGTGTGTGTGTGTGTGTGTGTGTGTGTGTGTGTGTGTGTGTGTGTGTGTGTGTGCGTCTTTGTGTATGATTAAGTGTCTGCCTGCGTGTGTGAGTGGATGCTTGCTTGCATACATAAAAGCAGAAGTGTGAGTGCGTGTCTTTGTGTGAGAGAAAATGACAGCAATAGACCAGAGCAACTTCAGTTAAGTATGAGTGCCTCTCAACCTTTTAGCTCAAGAAATCTGGATAAGGCCATAAATGGTGGACCATGCCTTTCAACTGTCCAGATTTTTACAGAATGCCCAGATTTTTACCTACTATTTGTTGGATTGTTGCTCATAAAATGTGTGGTTATCTGACAAATCATACAGAAGTGAAGTCAATAAATTGACATATATATGAGTTTTAGACTTCTTATCTATCCTTTAGAAAATGCATGCCAATAAAAATCCTGTTAGTCTAGCAATTTTCTAAGTTTGTAAGTGCAGTATTTAAAATCTGTCCCTATTTTTAGATGGTTGCCTTCCATTATGTTGTAATGTGTCCAGATTTTTTGAGCTTAGAGCTTGAGAGGTATGGGGGAAACAAAGGCTGAAAAATAGGAAAATATTTTAACCATTGCTAATATAAAATTAAAAAGCTGCAAGAATAAAATAAATTGTTTTAGCATGCATTTTCTGAAGGAAATGCTGTCTGAAACTCAAATTTGTGTCATTATTGACTTCAATCCAAACAAAAACTGACCAGCAGACTGTGTCAAAAGTAAAAATTTAATATAATGTGCTATAAACAAATAATAATACAGGAGAAAGAAACAGGCCGGTTTCGGCTAACAAATTACATAGCCTTCATCAGTGTGTAAAAACAAGAATGAACTCAGTCCTTTAATAGTCAAATCATCACAACATGTGACCGATTAAAGGTGCTCATTTAATCCAGGTGCAAACAAACCGCCCAGCTTCATGATCCATTTTTTTCTCTTTTCTATTCAGCATCTCATGCCACCCTGATTTATTAGATCTCATGCCCAAAATCCGATCAATAATAATAAAATTAAAAGAAGCATTTGCATGTATTATAGTATGTTTGTACAGGGCATTTGTGATTCTTTGGTGTTTGATGTTACTAAAGTGCTCAGATATCCTAAATTTCACCGGCCGGGATGTTTGCCCAATCTAGAAGGCTAAACAATTACAGGTAGCCAAGTATATCACCCAATCTGAATGACAATTGGCAAAAAAAGGAATATTATATACCTGGCTAGTGTTTTTGCTACTAAAACACCTAGTCTTTATGACCTTGGGACAGTAAGAACAATGACCACAGGGAAAACACCCAAGAACCGGAGTACCCGATAATGTATTTTGAGAACATTTCTGCCTATGACTCGGCCCATGTTTATAATGATTAAAGTAAGAGGCCAAATTCTTTCCCTTGCTGAAGGAAAAATTACACCTATTTCCCAATAATCCAGAAAATCTGGTATCTGCCAGCAGGATGTTCTAATGATGCTGGACACTGTCCATCAGTGCCCCAGTATTCCTACCAAATGTGGTGACAAAACGTATAGTGAATTCACCCTCATCAGCCTTATTTCTATATTGGAGAAGGCTGTCCCTATCCAATGTTTCCACCCTGTTTTTAGCTTGGAGGACATAACCTGCCTTGTACCCCCTGTTCCTGAACCTAGATATGAGGTCATCCCTGAAATGCTGATACGTGTTGTCATCTGAGCATATACGTTTGCCTCTCATAAATTGAGACTTAGGGATATTTTTACAAATATGTGGAGGATGATTGCTGGTGGCATGGAGAAGGGAATTGTATTCAGGGAAATTATGGTAAACCTCAGAAATCAAAGTATTGTCAGGACCCCTGGTGACCAAAACATCCAAAAAGGTTATTTGGTCCATATCAAAATTTACTGTAAAATGTATCCCCCATTTATTTTCATTCAAATAACTAACAAATTCCTGTAGATAGTCAGCATCCAATCTACATACCATCCAGCAATCATCCAAATATCTTTTCCAAATATCAATTTCTTCCATGAACAAATTATGTGAACTATCAAATTATATGCTCCTCGATATAAGCCATAAACAAATCAGCTTAAACAGGGGCAAATGAAGCCCCCATAGCCATATCTTGTATCTGGAGGAAGCATTTGTCATGATAGAAAAAGACATTTTTAGTAAGTACATGCTCGGCAAGACAAATAAGAAACATATTGAAACCGGGCTGGTATAACTCAGATTTATACAACCAATATCCCAAAGCATCAATCCCAGCCCAATGTAGGATATTGGTGTATAGTGCTGTAACATCCAAAGTACAGAGTAACCAGCCCAGCTCAAGCTACATTTCAGAGATGACCTGAAGAAATTCAGTGGTGTCCCATAGCCGGGCCCTTACCCATTTGAGAAGAGGTTTAAGATATTTAGTTAGAAATAGTGGCAATGGCTCTGTCAAAGAGCCCCTCCCAGAAACAATGGGTCTACCAGGGGGATTCTGAGGGTTTTTGTGAATTTTAAGGAGAAAATAGATATATTGGTTGCTAGGATCCGATAACATTAATTGATACCTAATAATATCTGTAATGATACCCTCCTCCACTGCTAGGGATAAAAACTTGTCGATTTGTTTTTTGAAATCGGGTGTGGGATTGAGTGTTAGATATACGTAATGTTGCCCATCCAAAAGCTGTCTGGTCACTTTGGTGTTATATTGTGTCCAATCCTGGACCACCACAGCCCCTCCTTTGTCTGCCATCAATATAACCAATTGATGATTATTGGCTAACCAAGAAATGGCTTCCATTTCAGTCTTCGAGACATTATCGGATCTAACCCTCGAATCCCTAGAGTAAAACTGTAGGTCCCTAAGAATAGAATTTTGGAACATGAAAACACTTTGTTGCATCAGTGGCATAAAAGTAGAGCTATGGTATCTGAACTCTTCACGGGCATCCAAGGTATCTTTTCCCCGAAAAAACAACTTCAAATTAAGATCCCTACAAAATTCTGTAAGATCATTCACAAAACTATCCTCAGACACAAAAAAAGCCAGGTATGAAAGACAATCCTTTATTCAGAATGGCAATCTCCAATGGAGAAAGGGAATATGATGAAATATTCAAAACATTTTGATTATTTGTTTCCGCACAAACATTTGTAACAGCCCCTCCATATTTTCCAGCTGGTCTATGTTTCCTACCACCCCTCCTTTGCTTGAATCTAAAGGAGTACTGGAATTCCTTCTCTTCAGTGCTGGAGACCCTGTGGGGCCCGCTGTGTCAGGCTCAAAGCCTGAGGATGAATCCTCATCCGATGTATCAATACTAGAAGTTGATACTTTCTTGAGTATGGATCTGGGACATTTTCTCTTGGAGGGATTTCTGTACTGTTGTGAAAACCGGACATGCTTGTACCTATCCCTGGTAAATGGATCCCCTCTGTTATAGTCAGCCAAATCATGTACAAACTTCTTTTTCTTTCTATCCTTCAATTGTTTCTCAAGATTAATAAGGTCATTACTAAGTTGTTTAAAACAGGAATTATATGTGGGTTGACCCTCAAAAGCCTTAATGCTCTCACACATCTTAGTAATAGTATCAATATCCCTCTCAATCGTCCTATCATAGTGTCCAGCCAAAATTTCAACAAAATTCATGGAGGCCTTATATTGGGCTTCCACCCATTGTTTCATAAGAGTATCATCCAGGTTATTGACCAGAGGCTGTGTACGAACCCTTAGGCCCCTGGGAGTAATGCCCTTGGTGATATATGCTTTGAAGAGCTTGTAATGCCAAACATTGCTTTGAAGTAACCTCATATGCTTGTTAAGCTTAATAAAAAGCGTTTCTCAGCTACCCTCCAAAGTTGTTAACAAGGTTTCATCGTCAGATTGGTTGGTTATCCCTAGCCCAAAAATGGATAAATCATCACGATCGGTAGCAAGCCCCCTTAATATCTTAGATACCTCCATAGGGAAAAAACACACAATCCTCTAAAGGCAGCCAAATATCTAAACCAAAGTGAAAATCAAGTAAATCCACCAAAGTATTGGGGCCTAGAATGATGCAACAATAATAATATAATGTCACGTACATCAAAACTAAAAGTTTGCTACAGCCAAAATGTTGAACAAGGCCAGCATCTGATCTTAGCCCAATTATGATCATATATGGTCAAGAAAATTCAACCAAGTTACCACAACCTCCAAAAAAATTCAAAAAAAATTTCAAAAGTGGAATACAAAAGGAATTGGACAATATCAGCCCCTGTGAACCAATTAATAAAATATACAGACAATAACAGCCCTTGTCAAAAAATCAACAGTGCTGAGTGTATATTGAACAATAAATATAAAAATCTGGTTATAGAACCCCATCTAGTCTACAGTGCTGAGTCCAATTCCTTCAAAAATATATTATATAAATGGCCAATATCAGTTCCTGTCAGAAATGCAATAGATCCAACAGTACTGAGACCATCAAGATTTCAAAAAAATCCAAAAACGTTTTTTAACCAAATAAGGGGTCAATACCCAACCAATTGTTGATAACCAAGTCCAGTAAATGGCTGTACAAAACTTAAACCCAATAACCTTTAGCTACCATCCCATCAGTCTGACAAGCCTGATCTGCAAGGGCATGGAACGCATTATCATGGAATTTATAAACAAAGACATTGGCAACCTTCAAACACTGGACCCCACCCAGTTTGGGTTTGTGAAGGGCCAATCTTGTCTCCTGAATCTGATTGACTTCTTTGAATCAGTCCCCAGAGCTGTGGACGAGGGTAAGGTGGTCCACACAGCCTATCTGGACCTTGCCAAGGCCTTCTACACCATCCACCACTCTGGAATCATAGATAAACTTACTAAGCTGGGCATAAATCCCTACGTCACTCGATGGGTTGCCAACTGGCTTACTGACAGAACCCAGACTGTAAAGTAGCCGACTCCAAATCCAGCTCCAGACAAGTGACAAGTGGAGTACCTCAGGGTTCAGCCCTGGGACCACTCTTGTTTGGCATCTATTTTTCTGAAATACAGGCCAATACTAAGGGACTCTGGCTAACAAAGTTTGCAGATGACTGCAAACTGGGAGCCATTATTGAATCCCCAAATGATGTGGATATTCTACAAAAGGGCCTTACAGAAACAGATGCCTGGTTCCAGATCCACGGGCTCAAACTTAATGTCAAGAAATGTATAGTTATACCCTTTGGAAAAAAAGCATGTACCCATGAATTACCACATAGGTGGCAGGACACTGAACATCGAAAGTATGATGAGAGACTTAGGGACACAGGTGGGCAGTGGTCTCACTTTCGATAACCACATCACCACAACAGTCAGGAAATACTTCTATGTGGCACACCTCATTACTAAGGGCCATTCATCCAGAAAAAAGGAGGTCATTGTCCCACTGTACTCATTCCTCATTAGACCCATTATAGACTATAATGCCCCGTTTGGTATCTACCTCACAAGACATCTGCAACAGCTGGAAAGGCCACAGAAATACCTCACTAAAAGAATCACAGGCCTAAAGCAGATGCCATATGCTGACAGTCTAAAAAAACTCCAGCTATACCAGGCATGGGCAAACTACGGCCCGGGGGCCACATGCGGCCCGTTAAACGTTTTGATTCGGCCCACCAAACTTGAAAAAATTTAATAAATTAACCTTGTTAATGTTTTATTTCCCCTGCAATTCTGATGTTTCCTCACTAGATGGCGAACTCTAGATATATTGGCTTTGTTGAGGTGAAGCGTAGGCCTATTACTCCACGTTTGCACTTTACCCTTTGACCCACCGCCCCTCTATGAAGATGAGCAGACCCAAGAAAAGGAAAGTGGACAGAGAATGTCGAGTGTTCAATAAGGAGTGGACAACTAAATATTTTTTCACTGAACATCGATCATCTGCTGTTTGCCTGATATGCCAAGAAACTGTGGCGGTTTTTAAAGAGTATAATATTAGCCGTCACTTTGCCACAAAGCACGCTAATTATGCTAGCAAGCTCTCAACAAAAGAACTGGAAGCTGCTGCTGAGAAGTTGGCAGCTAATTTGAAGGCTCAGCAAAGTTTTTTTCACCATCAAACTGCCATTCAAGTGTCAAGTACCAAGGCCAGTTTTATACTTTCATTCAAAATAGCAAAGGCCAGCA
The DNA here is from genome assembly GCF_019279795.1 of Protopterus annectens. Classification (NCBI taxonomy): domain Eukaryota; kingdom Metazoa; phylum Chordata; order Ceratodontiformes; family Protopteridae; genus Protopterus; species Protopterus annectens. The sequence continues at coordinate 1,510,689,859 of NC_056737.1, forward strand.
AACCACTGTCTGAGGGCGAGTTTTTAAAAGAATGTATGGTAGAGACAGCAGGTATTTTGTGCCCGGAGACCAAAGACAAATTTGAGAAAAATCAGTTTATCACGGCGGACAGTGACTCGCCGTGTGGAACTAATAGATGAAGATATCACCAGCAGATTAAACAAAAAGGCGAAGTCATTCACTTTTTATTCTTTAGCACTGGATGAAAGCAACGATGTCAAAGACACTGCTCAGCTCCTCATTTTTATCCGAGGAATCAATGAAACTTTTGAAATAACGGAGGAGTTTTTGACAATGGAGTCTCTGAAAGGACAAACACGGGGAGAGGACTTGTTTGAATGGGTGTCTGCTGCCATCGAAAACATGAAGCTTCCCTGGAGTAAGCTTGTTAATGTCACCACAGATGGATCTCCGAATTTAACGGGAAAAAACGTTGGCCTGCTGAGGAGAATCCAGAATAAAGTGAAAGATGAAAACCCTGACCAGGATGTCATTTTCCTCCACTGCATCATCCACTAGGAATCTCTATGTAAATCGGTGTTACAGCTGAATCATGTTGTGAATCCTGTGGTGAAACTCGTCAACTTCATACGCGCGGGGACTTCAGCACCGTCAGTTCATTACATTCCTGGAGGAAACTGATGCAGATCACCAGGACCTGCTTTATCACTCCCGTGTCCGCTGGTTGAGTTTGGGCAAAGTTTTTCAACGAGTGTGGGAGCTCAAAGAGGAGATTGGCATGTTTTTGGAGTGGCAGGGGAAGACTGATGAATTTCCTGAGCTGAGCAACAAGAGCTGGATGTGTGACTTTGCGTTTGCTACGGATGTATTTTCACACTTGAATGAGCTCAACGTGAAACTGCAGGGGAAGGAGCAGTTTGTGCATGACATGTACACAAATGTGAAAGCCTTCAAATCCAAGCTGGCTTTATTCTCCAGGCAGATTTTGAACAAGTCATTCACTCATTTTTCTAGACTAGCCACGCTGAAAGAGGCCGGAGCAAAAGTAAAGAAATACAGTGAGTCACTGGATGCACTGCACGGAGAATTCTGCCGTCGGTTTTTGGATTTCGACAAAATTGACAAGTCACTTCAATTGGTGGCCTTTCCTCTGTCACAAGACCCCAAAACAGCTCCAGAGGAGCTTCAGCTCGAACTGATCGACCTTCAGTCCGACCCTGCCTTAAAAGAGAAGTTCAGCTCTCTGAAACTAAATGACTTCTATGCTTCACTCAATGATGCTGCGTTTCCAAATCTAAGGTTAAAAGCGCAGATGATGTTGGCTTTGTTCGGCTCTACCTTCGTGTGTGAACAGACCTTCAGTGTCATGAACATCAACAAAGCCAGCCACAGATCCAAGTTAACAGACCTACACCTCAGATCCATCCTGAGAATCGCCACAACAAAACTAACTCCAGACTTTGATGCGCTGGCTAAAAGGAGACCAACAACACCGCTCCCATTAAAATGTGTGTGTCTCCGTGATACGCACGTTGTTAAAATAAACAGTGCGCGCAGATCAAATATAACGCTTCACAGACTGACTTGCTGCAACTGTTTCATCCTTGCACTGGTCGTTGTTGACTTTTGGCACCGGGGAAACAAATTGAATAAAAGGAACAGGACAAGTACATCTGCATCTCCTACCGTTTTTGAAAAAAGACAGTCAGGAGAAGAGTGATAGTGATATCCTGAAGGATAACAGAACTTTCAGTGCTTTAAAATAAAATGGTCATTTATTTGATTTTCAGTGTTTAAAGACTCATTTTGAAGTCAGAGATTTTATTGTAATGCTTTTCTTCATTTTCATTGGAAATTAAAGCACATGTTTTCTCCATATCCCAAGATGTGTATTTTTCCCCCAATGAGGTGATGTTTTCAAAGCATGCCATCTATCTGCTCCTGTTCCGGCCCCTTTGTCAAATGTTAGAACTCAATGTGGCCCACGAATCAAAAAGTTTGCCCACCCCTGAGCTATACTCTGTGGCATATCGCCTACTCAGAGGCAATCTCTGCTTAACATACAATGCCATGTCAAACCCTGAGCTGTTGGACATGCTCCACTTAAAGAAATCCCAATCCCTCAGAGCCACACGCTCCAGGGATCTAAACCTTGTCATCAAAATGAACAAAACATGATGGAGGGATAGGTTCCTAACCCAGATACTCCCCATTCTCTGGAATAGACTGCCCATACATGTCAGGCAGAGCGCCTCATTGGCCCTCTTCAAAAGGAACCTTGATGATTGGATGGGAGATAGGAAATTCACCCCAGGGATCATGTCAGTCGCCCTGCTAGACAGAGGTCCAGAGAAGTAAATATTGTGGGAAGAAATATCCAGGGAATTGTTATGGTTAGGCTTGCACAGGCCCTAGGGCTGATAGCCTAGTACCAACCTATGAACCTATGAACCTAAATATCTTAAACCGCTTCTCAAATGGGTAAGGGCCCGGCTATGGGACACCACTGAATTTCTTCAGGTCATCTCTGAAATGCAGTTTGAACCGGGCTGGTTACTCTGTACTTTGGATGTTACAGCACTATACACCAATATCTGACATTGGGCTGGGATTGATGCTTTGGAATACTGGTTGTATAAATCTGAGTTATACCAGCCCGGTTTCAATACATTTCTTATTTGTCTTGCCAAGCATGTACTTACTAAACATGTCTTTTTCTATCATGACAAATGCTTCCTCCAGATACAAGGTACAGCTATGGGGGCTTAATTTGCCCCTATTTATGCCGATTTGTTTATGGCTTATATCGAGGAGCATATAATTTATGATAGTTCACATAATTTGTTCATGGAAGAAACTGACATTTGGACAAGATATTTGGATGATTGCTGGATGGTGTGTAGATCGTATGCTGACTATCTACAGGAATTTGTCAGTTATTTTAATGAAAATAAATGGGTGATACATTTTACGGTAAATTTTGATATGGACTGAATAACCTTTTTGGATGTTTTGGTCACCAGGGGTCCTGACAATACTTTGATTTCTGAAGTTTACCATAAGTTCCCCGAATACAGTTCTCTTCTCCATGCCACCAGCAATCATCCTCCACATATTTGTAAAAATATCCCTAAGTCTCAATTTATGAGAGGCAAACGTATATGCTCGAATGACAGCACGTATGAGCATTTCAAGGATGACCTCATATCCAGGTTCAGAAGCAGGGGGTACAAGGCAGGTTATATCCTCTAAGCTAAAAATAGGGTGGAAACTATGGATAGGGACAGCCTTCTCCAATATAAAAATAAAGCTGATGAGGGTGAATCCACTATGCGTTTTGTCACCACATTTGGTAGGAATACTCAGGCACTGATGGACAGTGTCCAGCATCATTGGAACATCTTGCTGGAAGATACCAGATTTTCTGGATTATTGGGAAATAGGTGCCATTTTTCCTTCTGGAAGGGCAAGAATTTGGCCTCTTACTTTAATCATTATAAACATGGGCCGAATCATAGGCAGAAATGTTCTCAAACTACATTATTGGGTACTCCGGTTCTTGGGTGTTTTCCCTGTGGTCATTGTTCTTACTGTCCCAAGTTCATGAAGACTAGGTGTTTTAGTAGCAAAAACACTAGCCAGGTATATAATATTCCTTTTTTTGCCAATTGTCATTCAGATTGGGTGATATACTTGGCTGCCTGTAATTGTTTAGCCTTCTACATTGGGCAAACATCCCAGCCGGTGAAATTTAGGATATCTGAGCACTTTAGTGACATCAAACACCAAAGAATCACAAATGCCCTGTACAAACATTCTATAATACTTGCAAATGCTTCTTTTAATTTTATTATTATTGATCGGATTTTGGGCATGAGATCTAATAAATCAGGGTGGCATGAGATGCTGAATAGAAAGGACAAAAAATGGATCACGAAGCTGGTTTGTTTGCACCTGGATTAAATGAGCACCTTTAATCGGTCACATGTTGTGATGATTTGACTATATAAGGAGTGAGTTCATTCTTGTTTTTACACACTGATGAAGGCTATGCAATTTATTAGCCGAAAACTATCTGTTTTTTTCTCCTGTATTATTATGTGTTTATAGCACATTATATTAAATTTTTACTTTTGCCACAGTCTGCTGGTCCATTTTTGTTTGGACTACATTTGGGTTGGGACCTTGCAGTTGCCGTACTTGCAGGGGTGTTTTTCATACTGGAATTATTGACTTCAATCCCAAATGATTGCCAATAAACCACAAATTTGATGAGTAAGGGACCAAAAATGAGGTAAATATTTAAATCTTATATTTTGGATGTAAAATACTTACTCCATCAACATTTACATGCATATGTAGTATAGCAAGTTTGAAACATTAGGCAGAGGAACTATTTTACATCAAAAATAGTTGGATCATTTTTCTGGGTCACTGGTGGTCGAGATTAGCGAGGAGGTGGTCATGGTGTCGGTCGATCAGTGGATCAGTGGATCAGTTGGACAGTGAATTGCTGGATTTGCTTAGATGGCTTGGAGTGGTTGGAGTGGTGGAATGGTTGGCCTGGTCATGGCTATTCAAGCCTGTATGAGAAGAGACAAGCCAGGAGGAGTGGATGGCAGAGATTAAGTGTTGGATGTTGTTGGAGGGTGTTGTGCTGGATCCGAGTGGTTTGTGGAAGTGGAACTGGACCATTGCTGGCGAAGACAAGGTTGGTGTAGGAGAGGATGGTAGATGGTGACTGTGATCGTGGAGACTGTGGTCATTGGCTTGGACAAGGCCGGATGGTGGAGACCTGACTGTCAGCGTGGATGTGTGCTAACCAGGACTTTGTTCTGTTGAATCGGTGGAATTGACTAGTCTTGTCAGTGTGGAGATAGAGTTTTGGTTGTTAGAAGGAACATAATTTCATTCAGCTGTTCACTTTTTGATTGTACGGTCTGAATGACAAAGTTTTGCTTTGCTTTGCTAATACTTATACTAATACTAAGAATAATACTAATACTAATAATAATACAGTAAAAATAAATAAGAAAAACACAATGATTTTACTGACAGCCCATTCTCAAATAGAAATAATGTCTTCCAGAGTGTGTTTGTGTTTCTGTGTAAATAATGCCCTTCTAGGGGTGTAGAAGCATCAGACCTCCGAACACCCCTAGGCAGGCATTATTTACACCGTAACACTCACTCTGTTTGGCATTATTGCTTGCATAAGTACTACACAGTGTATGTAACATGGTGATCACCTATTATGTAGTCCTGAGTGTTATATCTTATAGTAGAGAATAGTATAGTATAGTATAGCATAGTATAGTATAGTATAGTATAGTATAGCATAGCATTTTTTAATGTTAGCTCATGAAAATGTACATAATGTAGAACAGCTATGAACAGTTACACTTTCCCAGAATTCAAAAGAAAACAAATAAATGAATGAACAGATAAACAAATAAATAAATATAGCCTTAATTCTGTCAGCTATGGCTAGTTGTGTAAGTCTGATGTTGCAACCGTAATATAATGTCAGCCATGCACAAACAGAGCAGGGAAGGTGTGTTGGAAATCCAGATCTCAGTGAGCAAGCATAGTGATGCAGTCAATCTGTCAATGGCCATTCCTCGAACTGTTGATAGACTGGAGACATTGTGCCAAAGTACCTTTAAGTGACAATGGAGTTTTCCGTTTTCTCCATTGTGTGATCTCAGAGTAGGCGTATATTATTTCAGGGTGAGGGAAGCTTGCCCTCCTGCAATAAAATGTTATTGAGAATTGCTGGAAGGTGTTTCAGCATAATTTTTTGATTTATAAGCAGTCAGAGAAATGCCTGTCGATACAACAACATAAATGTGGAAGCATATTGACTGGAGTACATAGATAAGCACTACAAAGGCCTGGCACTAATTTTCAAGGAAGTTAATGCACTAACAGTTAATCAGATATGTACGAGGCATTGAAGGAAGTTAATGCACTAACAGTTAATCAGACATGTACGAGGCATTGAAGGAAGTTAATGCACTAACAGTTAATCAGACATGTACGAGGCATTGAAGGAAGTTAATGCACTAACAGTTAGTCAGACATGTACTAGGCATTGAAAGAAGTTAATGCACTAACAGTTAGTCAGACATGTACGAGGCATTGAAGGAAGTTAATGCACTAACAGTTAGTCAGACATGTACTAGGCATTGAATAGTGCTGGCAGTCTGTGCAGAGGAACACACAATTAAAGAGACGCATAATGATCATGAGAGAAGCAGCTGAAGGTTGCTTTACATACAGCTGGAGCAGTGCTATAATAGAGCTCATGACCAATATGACAGATGTCACAATGAAGGCAGTCAGGCCCAGAAGAGTCAATGCATGCTCTTATTTTCATTGTCACATAGCTGCATCTCATACTCATCCAGTATAAGAAAGACTGCATAGTGACCTCCAGATAGAACACTGGATTTGACAAGAAATATAAGAGAAACATTATGATGAGGCTGGGGTGGGTCCTGACATGGTTGGATGACAAACTGGCCCAGAAACTGAGACACTCAGGCATCATTGGCTTGAGCAGCCAATATTATTGGCCAGTTGCTCCAGCAGTATCACAATGGATAGGTTATGCTAATCATGTGACTCCACAAGCTACTCCAGATACATTTTCCATGAATCCAAACAAGCATCTAGTTAGTGCCGCACCTTGGCATCAAAGAACCTCTAAATTTGATGCCAGACCAGAGATGACCCCTCCAGACCACTGAGTAGCAGCAAAAGAGGACACCACTGACACCCTCCAGGCCACCCCCAGCAAGAAAACCATAACCATGCATCTGAGAGGAAGACAGGGAGACACTGGTGACCCAGCATCAGGGGCAGTGGCCAATTCTCCTTTTCTACAACTGAGCCTGCTGAAGGATGATGCAATGTGAAAAACTGATTGATTGACTGATTGATTGATTACATTATTTGTCTTTTGTGTACCAGCTTATTCTCACTAAACTATGACCTATTTTAAGGGGAGTCTAGGGGTAGTATTTATACTGATTAGGGGTAATCACCCTTTCTGTCATTTGACAGGTGCAGTGGAATCTTTTGCACCTGTCTGAGTGACCTCCCAAATAAGAAGATGGGTCCTCAGTTAAATATCTCATCAGACATGTGGAACTGTTAGAAATGTTGTACACATTATACTACACTATATGGGGTACACTTGTTTATTCTGATATTGTTTTAAATCCCTTTGTAACTTATAATAAATCCGCCCTTATTTTAACATCATGTTAAGGAAGCTGGTATACTCGATGTTAAAATAAGGGAGGATTTATTATTTCCTCAGTATAAAGAACTGTATTTTAAAATCCTTGACAAGGTCAAGAGAAGATGTAACGATATTTTTTATAAAAAGAAATGGAAGTTACAAAGGGATTTAAAACAATATCAGAATAAACAAGCGTACCCCATAGAGATACTTTTAAATACAAATAGCCATATCCAGAGGGAAAATGGGGTGGGTACATCATGTTATAGTAAAGTAGTTAGAAACAGCAATGAATGTGTTGATGGTATGGGGGATGTACAACAGGATTTTCAAGGGGTGTGGCGCTCACAAAGACTAGCCAATAGATACACGGAGAAGGGAGAATACAACAGATATCATTACCCACAGCCCCAGAAAAAGAGCAGTTACAGGAGGGGGAACAACTACAGGACTTAAATGACATCACTGAAATTGTATGTGACACTGATGGTTTTACTATTTATAATTATTCAGACAGGGTAATTACGAAGGAATGTTTTAATTTGCTATCAAAGCGGGTAAAATTCATCCCAGAAAATAAAGGCAATTTATTGGATGGCATCATTTCATTAAAATTATTTGTTAGGAAATTAAATTTTGATATTTTTTTGCTGGGCAAGATACTGCAGCAACAAGTGATGCCATTCCAGCCACAACTAATAGTCATACTGTCTCTGTTAAGAAAAAGAGTATGTTCAACCCCCCATTGCATCCTTTACTTGACACCTATGAGAAGTTAGTTTTGGAAGATATATATGATATATATTCTAAAAATTCTAGAGTACCATTTAATCTTACTAAGGAAGAACACAGTTTATTAATGGATTTAAGAAGGGATAATTCCATTTGAATAATGACCCCAGATAAGGGTGAGGGCATTGTTTTATATAAATCTGTAGATTATTCCAGCATTATGCAGGAACTATTATTTGATGTTTCCACATACGTTGGTGTATCTAAAAACCAAATAAATATAGCATATGCTTGTATAGATTCATATTTAGAAGAGTATTTGATGGATCAATGAATAGATGTTGAACTGTATAATTTTTTGTATAAAAAGGATTCTATCATTCACATTTTTGGGGGGATACCCAAGGCCTTTTAGACCAATAGTATCAGCCAGTGGCTCTAAAACACATCCACCGTACGTTGTCTCATCTGTACAACATATTCTAGGCAAGATACAATGTCTTGTGAATGATTCTTGGGAATTTTTAGGAATTTTGAAAGAGGATTTATGGAAGAAAGATCTGATTTTCTTGATAATAGATGTCAAAAATCTTTTTACTGTTATACCTAAAGAAGAGGGTAGTGCTCTTTTCAAAGAGACGCTAGTTAGATTTTCAGATCTTACACATGAACAAATTACTCGGATATGTGAAATAATGAATTTAATTTTAGAAAGTAATTTCCTCTATTTTGAGGGGGAGTATTACCAACAAATCAAGGGTGTTGCAATGGGGGCAACGTGTGCCCTCATATACGCCAATCTTGTGTTGTTGGGTTGGGAGATAAACTATGTAGTACATGGCCCCTACTGGCACAGAATTAGAAGTTATTCAAGATTTTTGGATGATATTTTCATTTTGTGGGATGGACCAGTTGATGAAATAGAGGAATTCATTCAATATTTAAATAATACTACTGATTTTTGAAATTCACTTTTAAGTTTGATATCACAGGTATTAACTATTTTGATACTTTTATTTCATATGAAATTCAAGGATTTAGATCTACCATCTATCGTAAGGATAGTTTTTGTAATGTGTACTTGCATTTTAATAGCAACCACCCATTTTCCCAAAAAAGAAGTATCATTAAGGATCAGGCTATAGGAATAGCTCACATGACATTAAATTTTGAAGATGTGAAAATAGAGTTTGAAAAAATTTCCCTTATGTTTCAGGAGAGAGGTTATCCTAAAATATTGATAGAAGGGGTACTAGGTGAAGTGTACAGTAAATCGGGAAGTGTATATAAGCCTCTACTGGGTGTGGGATCAAGTGGTGTCAACAATTCAATGTCTATACAGAATAAGAATGGTTCATATGGAAAAACTTGTGTATTACAGTATAACCATCTTTTCATCAATTTTAGGAAGGCTATCTGCACTAATTGGGATATATTTAGGACTAGCTAAGATATTCTGAATAAAGTGGGTGCAACACAAACATTTGTAAGCAGTACAGGAGCTAATTTTAAGAAATTGCTAGAATGTAAAATTGATCCGATGCGGTCATCAGTTTTGGGTACAAGGCCCTATGGTGCATGTAGCCAGTGTCCATATATCAATAAGGATAGAGAGATTATCTCAAACAACAAATTGCACAGTCAGGTTACATTTCAGAAAGACAACTGTTCAACAAATAGGGTGGTCTATCTAGCTACATGCATAACATGTTTACATTTTTATGTAGGCAAAACAGAACACCCCTTGAAAAACAGGATTTATGAACATCTGAAATGTTTATATTTGGTATATTGGATGTGGTTAGGTTAGATCTGATAGGGGCAACTGGAAAAACAGACTAAAAAAGAAAGAAACTGAATGGCAGTTTAAATTAGCTGCCATGTTTCCCCCAGTTCTTAAAGACTTAATGATTCGATTTCCATTGCACCTATTTTATATGATAGAGCAAATGATGTATAGTTAAATGACATTTTAATATTGTATTATTTATACTCATGTTCAATAATTTGGTTTATGCCTCCTTAATGCCTTTTTATTCCATGTATTTCATTATTTATTTTTATATTAAGGATATTTTTTATATTAATAACTTTTAAATATCAATGTTTCTTTAAAATCACTATGGTTATTCTATAATTGGGTAGTTAGTATTGTGGTTGGTGTATTACTAATTGCTTCATAGTATTTAAATGCTTCAGTTGATTTGGGTATGTATTCGGATGAAGTCTCTTCATTGTGAGACAAAAACACTAAATACTACATGTGTTACAATAAATAACTTTTGGAGCTTTTGGAGTGGTTTCCTGGGACTTACTGTCCTTTTGCTTTTGTTTCATATATTTCATACATCCCTCTTCTTCGTGTTGCTCCAGTTTTCTGCAGCATCCAGTCATATCATGCTCTTAACCCTTTGTCACTAATAAACAAAGTATGCACTCCTAAGTTTACAGCACCTATCTCCCTTGATGTCTCACCCCTCCCCCAACTTCTGTTTGTCACAGCTGACGCTAGTCAGGGTGGCACCATCACTGATCACTGTACTAGTGTTGGCATTGCTCATCAGACTAGGTGATGCCAGTGACATTGCTTTGCATGCTGGTGAGCTCATGTCAGCCATCCACCTTCTGCAATGGGTCATCATACTGATCAAGCATGTGCTCCTCCAAGTTCTTGTGCAGAAAGAAGAAGAAAATCTTGTTCTCCCTGGCAGTCCATGCTCTTGGATGCACATCTTTTGATAATGTGACATGTAACATGGTACTGCAGTTTGATTCTACTGCATGTACCCAGCATTGCATGATGACACCACTGGTCTACTCATGCCATATGCATAACTGTAGTGCACACATGCTTTGTGGTCATTAAGAAGTGCATGGCAATTCACAAATAGTGAAACTGAGCAGCCTCATTAACATATCCACAGTACAAACTGGCCCATATTAACATGATATAAGACATCAGCATCATTTGCGCAGTACCAGTCATAACCATACAATCGTGCAATAATACCTACTTTAGGTGTGAGACTTGAGTTACCTCAAAACCCCTCCAACTTCAGATACTATTCAAAGGAACTGTACTCCAGCTAACTGTTAACCTGATGAAATTCAAACAACCTCCTCACCTAGATGACCCAGCTTCACAGACTGCAAGTTTCACAGATAAATGTTATACCCACCTCCAAGCTAGTATCTCAGCTCCCATAAGGCATAAATATAGTGCCATATTTAAGAATGAAGCCATTTATTGGAACCCCAGAATCAGCAAATTATACAATATTAGAAAGAAACTCCTAACCCGTAAAAGCAAATGTAACATCCCCATCAGCTATGGAGAAGCTCAAAATGATCAACAAAGTCCTTAAAAAAATCAAACCTTTCAAGAGCAAGTACAAATGGTGAATTGTCACCCATGCTAAACATAAACATAAAGCTTTATTCAGCTAGGTCAGGATCTTAAAAATAATAACCAACAATGTCTTCCACTAATATAAAATAACATCACAGTCTCATCCCATGAGGACATTGCCATCACATTATTAAACAAATTCAGCTCAAACTTGATAGCCATTTGAAGTGTTATGACCCTCTAGAGTGAGTCCCGAAACAAGGAGTCCCAAAACATGGAGAACAAATGGCTGAAAGAATGGACATACTCTTGGATGCACATCTTTTGATAATGTGACACGTAACATGGTACTGCAGTTTGATTCTACTGCATGTACCCAGCATTGCATGATGACACCACTGGTCTACTCATGCCATATGCATAACTGTAGTGCACACATGCTTTGTGGTCATTAAGAAGTGCATGGGAATTCACAAATAGTGAAACTGAGCAGCCTCATTAACATATCCACAGTACAAACTGGCCCATATTAACATGATATAAGACATCAGCATAACTTGCGCAGTACCAGTCATAACCATACAATCGTGCAATAATACCTACTTCAGGTGTGAGACTTGTGTTACCTCAAAACCCCTCCAACTTCAGATACTATTCAAAGGAACTGTACTCCAGCTAACTGTTAACCTGATGAAATTCAAACAACCTCCTCACCTAGATGACCCAGCTTCACAGACTGCAATTTTCACAGATAAATGTTATACCCACCTCCAAGCTAGTATCTCAGTTCCCATAAGGCATAAATATAGTGCCATATTTAAGAATGAAGCCATTTATTGGAACCCCAGAATCAGCAAATTATACAATATTAGAAAGAAACTCCTAACCCGTAAAAGCAAATGTAACATCCCCATCAGCTATGGAGAAGCTCAAAATGATCAACAAAGTCCTTAAAAAAAATCAAACCTTTCAAGAGCAAGTACAAATGGTGAATTGTCACCCATGCTAAACATAAACATAAAGTTTTATTCAGCTAGGTCAAGATCTTAAAAATAATAACCGACAATGTCTTCCACTAATATAAAATAACATCACAGTCTCATCCCATGAGGACATTGCCATCACATTATTAAACATATTCAGCTCAAACTTGATAGCCATTTGAAATGTTATGACCCTCTAGAGTGAGTCCCGAAACAAGGTGTCCCAAAACATGGAGAACAAATGGCTGAAAGAATGGACATACATATATTAAATTTGCGATGGCCATTCCTGGAATATTCCCTTTCTTCTCAGGTATGAAGATCTCTCCCTCTCTCTCTCTCTCTCTCTATATATATATATATATATATATATATATATATATATATAAATATACACTTTTGGGGGGTGTGGAGGCTTGCCCCTCACATCAGGGGATCAAGGGAGCTTGCCCCCCTGCAAAAAAAGAACTTTAAAGGAAAAGAGTGATTTTTGAGATTCACTCTTCACCAGGATTTTCATTTTTTTGCTTGTTGGTTTAATATTTGAGGCTACCTATTGAAATGTTGGCACTTGACCTCAAATGCTAAACCCTTAATTCCTCCAAATTGCTCACAGCATACTATTATGTCTATGTCTCCCTCACAAATCACCTCCAAGCAAGTCCTCACTGCTCTCTTCAAGGCTAGAAACACTAGCTCCATGGGCTGTGACAGTGGGCCAGATTGCCTTCTGTCAGCACCAAATACTGCCTGGTTGACTCCTTCTTACATCCATTCAATCTCACCCTCTCCACTGCATTCATGCTGGTAGTGTGGAGAACTGCTGTGGTCTTCTCACTCCATGAAGGGGGACCCAGAACTGATCCAAGCAATGATAGACCTATCAACTCCACTAGCCTTATCTACAAGGCAATGGAGCAGATCACTATGAACCTCATAAACAAATATGTACCCTGTCTTCAAAACATGGAACAGAAACAATCTGAGTTTGTGAACAGTAGAACCTGCCTCTTAAACCTGTTGGACTTTTCTGAACAGTAAGGCATTAAATTGAGGTAAATCTGTTGACACAGCATACCTAGATTTGGCTGAAGCCTTCTATACCACTACATGCTTGGGTATCACTGATAAGCTAATCCAATTAAATGTAAACCCCCAATGAATAGTAAACTGACTCATGAAAAGAAATCAGTCTGGTTGTGTTGCAGGCACATTATCAGTTAAATGAGTGGTTACCAATGGTGCATCCCAAGATTTCCTCTTGGGGTCATTCCCCTTTGCTATCTCCTTATCTGACATTAAAGCAGACACAAAAGCCCGTGACCAATAATGTCTGCCAATGACTGTAAACTCAGAACCATCATAAATACTCCAGGTGACCTACATATTCTCCAGGAAAGCTTAACTCATGTTAACAAGTGGTGCTTTGCTCATTTCCTCAAACTAAATGGCAAGAAATGCATTTTGTCACTTGGCAAACCTGTGCACTCCTGCTCCTTTCTCATAGTTGACATACCCCTATAAACTGACCTGGTCATAGGGGACCTTCACTGGCAGTTAACTGTCTGTTACACGGAAATCCTTTACTATAGCCAAACTGATCACTGGGGCATAACATTTCAGATACGAGGAAGTCACCACCTCCCTCACTTCCTCCGTTATTTGACCAGTGATGCCCCCTTTGGTATGTGCTTGGCTAAGCATGTGATCCAGGTCAAGCAACTACAGTGTTTCCTTACCAAAAAATGAAGAGCATGTCCTCCTTGAATTACCATGACTGCTTTAAAACACTCTCCCTCTTTTTCATTTCCTACTGACTGTTGAGAGGAAATCCATTCCTTTGTAACCTCTCACACGTGCACAAAACTAATACCACCCTAAACACCTACTGAAAAGACCTACATTTCCACTGACAGTGCTGCAATGTATCGCACTAACCTCAATCTCAGCTACAGTATGTCTGCTGAATACCCTTTCCCTGACTCTCCACTATGCCCTTCTGCTGTTGGTACACCTGGACCCAACAAGATTTTGTATTGCTGCTTTGTTTGCTTGCTCAGTACAGTGTGTTATATAGGATGGTATACAAAACCATCTTGCTGCAGATGTCTTTACTGTATTGCAGTTCCCCAGCAGATGTGTCTAAGCAACAAAATCCTCACTTCATTAGGTTGAACACCAGCTTCACTATGTTATGTATTTCTGCAACACTGTCTGCATTTTCTGGGGGTTACACATGAGAGTCATCAATTAGGGTTCTATGACATATCCAGCATCATCTGCAACAAAACAAACAAACAATAGTTTGCTTATATGTGGCCTCCTCCTCCTGGTTTGCATGTTGCCTGTGTCTATAGACCTGTCTGCCCAGCATGTGTGTGCACCAGATGATCCTGTGGGAAATTACTTCACAGGTACCTTTGGTTCAGGTTGGACATGTGCCGATCGTGAGAATCACAGAAAATGCCCAGCTAGTACAAGGGCACATTGTAAAAAATGCTATGTGGTGTTGACCATCTCACAGTTAAGGGAGTTGAAGCCTTTCCTATAATGTATCATAGTTCATCTGGACTTAAGGGAAATGGGCGATATTGTAAAATGTCATAAATGTCTGCATAAGACTTGTTCTCTCTTTTCCTCTCCTGTGGTACCAGATATGCTCCATCACATATTGTAGCATAATGTCAAGGGACTGGCTCGAGATTCTGATACCTGCAATATTGTAATGTATTGCCAGTATGTTACTGTAAGGTCTCTGTAGCTATGATAGGTAAAGCAACATCTATATTAGTAGTCTCAGGAATGGGCATATGCATCCCAAAGATTTCTCTTGTGGGCAGCATAGCTTGACAGTGTCCATTACAGTGTCCCCATTCATAAAGGAAAATTGTGCAATCTGTTGATCTATAAGTGGGTGATATAACA
>NC_056737.1:1510712557-1510717557 GCF_019279795.1 Protopterus annectens
GGACTGTGTGGTGTGGCCAGTCCACCATTGCTGTGGATATAGTGGTATCTCAATCACAACAGCTGCAGATTTTATACCTTGTGACAAATGTCATATACATCTGCCATGAATGCATACACACCAATAGATGCAGGCCATACTGAGGTTCAGAACAATGACACCAGCAGTGGCTAACATTCAATGTCAGGGGCTGGTTGATATGGCAGATGATGCTATGCTGCTTCACTAGTCCAGCAAGGAGTGGGCAACTGAGTTTTAGATGCAGTACTGTTATTCACTCCTGCTGGGCTAACACTATTAGCTATTAATTTACTGATAGCAGTGCCCCCCCCCATTGTGGACAGTCAGTATGCCACACTGAGCAGTGTATTGGGTGGGGGGGGGGGGAGCTGCATTGTTATCTGGGCTAAATGTGTATGCTGACCCTGGACTGAAATGGAAATTGTCAGTGCTTCCAGTGACTAAGACTTAGTGTGCATGTTGTCTTCATTAACAAAACCCAGTCAGAAGACCTGACCCAACATGCTATTGTTGCCCAGCCTCTGCAGGTGTCACAGTACTATGAGTCTATCCTATGGACACAAATGCATAATAAATCATGATAATGGTTGCCCCCACTTGCCCCATGCTCTATGGTGTGAATGCTACCGACAGCTATATTTGCGCAGCCAAATATAAAACATCTACCTGGAGTTGCAGTTCCCTATGTCTGTATTCCTGAAATACTTATGAAAGACAGAGGAGGTGATTACTGCTTGCAAAGTTGTATGGGTCCACTCACAGTGGCAGTGTGCTCCTACAGACTGAGTAGATACCTGGTTGGTTGCCATGAAATATACAAAGACTTGGCATCCCCAGAATGTGTGTCAATACCTGCAAGTATGATGTCTGCCAAATTAGTTTTACCATGCTGGGATGCCAAAAATTATTTTTACTTGGTAAGTCTTGTGGTTGACAGACCACTACTGTCACCATCCATTCAGCTGTTGTGTTTCACGCCTTTAGTGAGGATATTCATAACATATCATTTACACATCTGACATTAATGCATGATGTGTTTCCTTCCATTTGCAGCATTGACATCATGGTCCCCTGCTCCCAGACACAGTCTTGTGCAGGCTGGTGGATAATGCCTCTTGAACAGCAACCACACTTGTACCCTTAGTGCCTGTAACAATGTAACAACATGACCTTCTTTGCAAGGATGGATGTCTCCAAAAAAAAAAAAAAAATGTTTTCCATTGTTAAACTGTCTCATAATGTATATAACACTTTGCAATTCTTGAATATATGAATCCTACTCTTGTATTTCACTTTGTAACCTTTGATTGTATTTTGCAACCTTTATTGTATTGTATTGCTCATGGAGCTTTTCTCCCCGGGCCTCCATTGAAAATGGGCACTTCTTGGCCCAGTGGACTTCCCCGGTAATCAAACTGATAATAAATAAATAATAAATAAAATAAATATGCCACTCATTACCTTTGGTAGGCAGTCATATAGCTAACAGGAAAGTACATCACAGTATGGAAATGACTGACTTTGTTCACAGGAGTAGCTATGTCACAATAAAGATGGGCTGACACATAAGCACATGGTTGGATACAATGGAATGGTGCACTGCAGTGGTCTCATATTTTCTACAAACTGCCTTGGGCTGCTTAGCTGAGGAGGGGTAGAAGGGTAGGCCATTCTGTGTCAGTGAGCTGGGTCCTCTGCTATCTGTGTATGCTAACTGGTGCATGAGTACAGTGGGCTGCAATTGCTGGTGTTACAAAAACTAGGGCTGCCTGGATGCAAAAATGTCTGTCCTGTGTTAGTGGGATGCTATTCACTGCTAGGTGTGCATGTGAGCAGGTGCATAAGTGCAGCAGGGTACAGCTATAGTGTCTGTTGCAGCTTAAGCACACCTAGCACTAATGCTATGCTAACAACTCAGTTATAAGAGTCACTTAAAGGTTTGATATTGTCTTGTGTATGACACTGCACATTTATCTCTTGCAACATTATGGCTATCTCCTAGGTCCATGCTGCTTCTATACTAATGTAATCTGTGTGATTGAAATAAGTCTTCTGCTTGTATTTCCTTATTGCATATTATGACATCCAAAATAGTTAGGCTTGTGTAATCATCACTATTAAAACTGGTTTGACCTTATTTATGCTAATGAGTCTAGATTCCACCTTTGTCTTTGAAACATCATGTATTACATGTGTGCGCTAGTGACATGGGGCACAGATGCAATCAGAGCATGTTACTGGCATGTCATGCATGTCTACTAGATCATATAGGCGACCTTTGTACATGTGTTGTGCATATGCAAGGCACTACGCTGCTCTGCAAGGGATTTAGAGTCCCATTTAAGAAGTGATTCATATGTTGCCATTTTATTTTGTACTACAGTTATGGAGATGGCTGCTGATGCTAATGCCTCATGGGAAGCACCTACTTTGTGTGCAAAGATGAGCAAAATTATGCTCTAACTCCTGCACAGCTAGTTCATAGAATGCCTGTTGGAGCTCTCTGCAGGTCCTTTTATAAAGGTTGATGCCTGGTATAACCTGTCAACTCGGCTGTCCAGAGCAATTGGCATCCCTCCTACCATTAAAGAGTGCAGACATCAGCATGGTGACCTATCACTGTAGTCCTGAAAATCTACATTCATGGTAAGAGAAGGTTCATAGGTTCATAGGTTCATAGGTTCATACTAGGCTATCTGCCCTAGGGCATTTATAAGCCTAGCCAGAGTATGTTTGGCTTTCGCCACCCATTTTAAATTAATTTTGCTATGCCCTTTTTTGAGGTTAGTATACTGAGCCTCTGTCTAACAGTGACACAGAAGTGATACCCGGGGTAAACCTACGATCTCCCATCCACTCATCAAGACACCTCTTGAAGAGAATCAATGAGGGACTCTGCCTAACCTGGACTGAGATTTTATTCCAGAGTGAAGGGAGCCTCTGGGTTATGAATCTGTCCCTCCAGCATGTCATATTTATTTCACTGCTGAGGTTCAAGTCTCTCGAGCGTGTAGCTCGATGGGATTTGAATTTTTTGAGGTGCAGCATGTCCCTTAATTCCGGGTTGGACATGGCCTTATACGTCAGGCACAGGTCACCTCTGAGCAGGCGGTATGCCACTGAGTAGAGCTGGAGTTTCTTTAACCGGGCAGCATATGGCATCTGTTTGAGCCCTTTGATCCTCTTGGTGAGGTACTTTTGGGGTCTTTCCAGTTGCTGCAGGTGTTTGGTAAGGTACATCCCAAAAGGGGCATTGTACTCGATTATGGACCTGATGAGGGATGAGTAAAGAGGCACGATGACCTCCCCTAATCTAGATGTGAATCCCTTCATGATTAGGTGGGCTATATAAAATGTTTTTCTAACCACTTTGGCCACGTGGTTGTCAAATGAGAGATTGCTATCAACTTGGGTCCCCAGGTCCCTAATTACTTCTTCTGTACTTAATGGATTACCACCTATGTGGTAATTTGTGGGCACTTTGTTTTTGCCAAAGGGGATGACTATACACTTTTGGCGTTTAGCTTGAGGCCATGGCTCTGGCACCAGTTGTCTGTTTCTATGAGGCCCTTTTGGAGGATGCTTGTGTCGGCTGGAGAGTCGATTATGGCGCCCAGTTTGCAGTCATCTGCGAACTTGGTCAGCCACAGTCCTTCCATGTTGGCCTGTACCTCCGAGAAATATATACCAAACAAGAGAGGTCCCAGGACTGAGCCTTGTGGGACGCCACTTGTAACTGGTTTGGAGTCTGACATGGCTCCAGCAATTCTAACCATGTGGGTTCTGTCCTTGAGCCAGTTTGCAACCCATCTAGTGACATAGGGGTTTATATTTAAGCTGGTGAGCTTATCTATAATGCCCGAGTGGGGTATTGTATCGAAGGCTTTTGCGAGGTCCAGATAGGCTGTGTGGACCACCTTCCCTTCGTTAATGGCCTTGGTGATTGTTTCAAAGAAGTCAACCAGGTTTAAGAGGCAGGATCTGCCCTTAACAAAGCCAAACTGGGTAGGATCCAGTGTCTGTAGGTCCCCAATATTTTTATTTATGAGGTCCATGATGATCCTTTCCATAGCTTTGCAGACCAAGCTAGTCAGGCTTATGGGGTGATAGTTTCCAGGGTCCATTGAGGCACCACCTTTGTGGAGAGGGACCACTGTTGCTGTACGCCACTCTTTGGGTACATATCCTGTAGTAAGGCTGAGATTGAACAGTAGTTTTATGTTTGGGTTTAGCTCTTCTTGGAGTTCATGTAGGATGCAGCCTGGGACACCGTCTGGTCCCATTGATGCTGTGTTTTTTGCTTTGGAGAGGGAGGCTCCCACCTGAGCATCTGAGATGTCAGGGGGGCAGCACTCTGCTGGGATAGATATTTGCCCTTTTGGTGGGGAGGGGAGAAGTTTGCTGAACCTGTCAGCTAGGATGTTGGCAATGTCTGTGGGTTCGGTGTATTTTTTGTCATTTTGGACTAATTCTGAGCATATCTGGGAATTCCCACCCAGGTTCCTAATATAACTAAAGAAAGCCTTGTGATTATCCTTAGTGTCCTGTGCAATTTTTCTCTCGAAGCTGGCCTTTGACGATTTTATGAGTGCCCTTAGTTTTTTGCTAATACTGATCAGAGATGCCTTCCCTTTTTGGGATTTTGCTCTATCATGTAGTAGCTTCCTCCTTCTATTGTATAGTTTGTTTATGGCTGGGGTCCACCAGACAGGTCGTCTGCCTTTGGAGGATTGGGTCTTGGTTTTATTTGGGATTGCATGATCCATGCATTCCTGAAGGTGTCCATAGAATGCATTTATAAAGGATTCTGCGGTCTGGGCCGTATTTTCCACAGGCCCGGGGGCTTTGAAGGATTCCACCTCGGTTTTGAGGAGTGTGAAATTTGCTTTAGAGAAGTTTTTCACTGTGGTTTTCTGGGCAGGGGCTGGGGTCGGGATGTGAATATCCAGTGAGATCAGTTTATGGTCTGATCTTACCAG
>NC_056737.1:1510722557-1510867557 GCF_019279795.1 Protopterus annectens
TATCATATGCTGCTTTCCCAGAATGCCTCTTTAGCATTTGCAGTGGGCTAGAGAAATAGCTCAGCATGGTGCTGCAAATCTTTATAGTAAACTCTACAGTAGGGCTGTTTAAGAATGAGAAAAGGCTTCTGCCAAAGGTAAAAAGGGCTTACCACTGGCCAAAACAGTTCTGAATCATGGTCTTAATCTTTATATACTTAATAAGGAGGGTATGCCAAACAGTGAGGGAAATACTTAATTGATTGCAGATGTTGACATGAGTCCTAATCTTCCACAGTTATTCTACACTTAGCTTTTTTCCTCTAATGAAATTACCATGTATGATCTCCTGCAATTCTATACTACAGAAATCCATTACTGTAGCAAATGCTAAAACATAAAACCACTGAAGTAGACAGAGCCTAATTAATAGCCTTGTGAGATAACAAATACAAAATTAAAATTATACAATAACATCTCTGTTCAAAAAGAAACATGCTGATTGGACAGCCCCACCACCATGACCATTGTAAATCAAGCATATACCAACAGGAAAAGTACGACTGCTGAAATACCATTGAGAGGCCAAACTTTCTATTGGCATATACTGGGGATAGCAAAATACAAGAAAAATCAAGTATGCTACTAAGGAAAAAAAAACTTACCTGATTTTCTATGCATTTCTGCTATGTCCATTGTAAAATCCCGATTTTTTAAATGTTAAAAAAACAGCAACAGAGATTGTCTTTTCTGCATTGCTTCTCCTGTGCTGATCTGATGTAATATGTAAACATGGGAACATAAGTCCCTTATGCATGAGCAGTATATTATCCTACAGAAGACAACACTAAAGAAGACTGAAGTGCCATTATGCAAAGACATATTTAGGAAAGGTAGGCAATTTCTTTCTTAAATAATATATCATTGTATAATAGCAGTAATCCACTCCTGTTTGTGGGTATATCAGGATTTACCCACGGCTTGGCTTTGTTTGATAACTCAGGCTTCGCCCTAGTGATCAAACCACACCAACGGTGGGTAAATCCTGAAATACCTATGCACAGTCATGGATTATTAATTAAATATCCAACATGAATGCATTTCCTTAAGGTTTACAGAGCACCCTGTAAGTAGTAATAATTTATTTCATTCTTTCCTTCTTTCTTTCTTCCTTTGGATATTTATTTGTTTCACTTATTTAGGTTTATTGACTAGGTTTGTAGCAGTAGGCATGGCCTATTTTCAGAGGAATGCCACAGACCTATGCATACTAACAAAGAAAAAAAAATAGAACAGCAGAGAAATTCCCCCAAAGGTGATGATTAGTACTTCTGTTTAATTCTTATTTGTATTTAGAGTTTTTAATTTCCTGCTGTTTGCACTTTGTGATTTTACATAAAGTCACCCTTAATTTTTTGATGAGTGATGTTAGGTCTTTTATAACCCTGTGTTAAACAAGACTTCAGTTTGACATCTTATTAAAATATGGTACCTCAATAGTACAGCACCCCTTCATAGTGTATTTTATGCAAATAGGAATATAAAAGTGAGCTCTCTGGTCTTCAGTGCAACAGTGAAAAGTATGCTATGTTTTGAACCACCCATGCCAAGTATATCATCATGTCCTTGTAAGCACTCGTTCCAAAATACAAAGAAAATGATGCCATAGACACCTGACTATATGGAAGGAAATGTTTCCAATGAGAACATCTGTACTGCTTCCCAGATTATAGAGCATTGCACCTATCATTAATGCAGACCCTTTGGGATAGCTAGAACAGTCTCTGTTTTCTTAAAAAGGTTATTTTGAATCTGAAACCAACACAAATGGACACCAAATTTAGCAATTCTCATCTTAACTTTGACAGTGAAAATCTTAGCTTCAAGGAACTGCTATCATTCATCTTCCACAATGCCAGTGATTCTGAAACATCCTTATATAAATTGCAATAATCTTCCAGAAATATTGGAGATTGTCCAGAAAAAAATGTATAGCCATATGATCAGTAGATTGCAAATGGACATCTGTCCAAAATTAGTGTTTTATTTGGAGGAAACATCCCACAATCCCATAGGGGCTGCACTTCCATACTCTGTGTTACTTAATATAATCACCTCTGAGGATGACATTACTTATAAAAAAGAACAAAGCACTCAGTTCACCACATTGCAGCATCATGAAAATTATTCAGTGGAAATGAAGGCTGTATTTCAGAGACCTTTTCCAGTGCTTAGATAAGTTTTGCAACCAAAAGAAGTAGCTTCTGTGAATGCTGGAAATGTGATTCAGAGACATGATTAGCCTCACTAAGGAAAGACCTCATTATCAGCTAATTTGCCCTTTCATTCGGTAATCACCACTGGTGGCTCATGCATTATTCTGGCATAAGCACCCCCATTCACTCTCCCACAAACATGCCTTCACCAAGAATGATGCCACAATACAGAGATAAGATGATCTGCTTTAACAATTGGCTTAAACTCTGGTGTCATTCAAAGGGGATCCAATGTCTGTCTGCCTGGGATGACATGCTGGACAAGCCACACTGCTTCGCAAGGGACGGCTTGCACCTGTCACCCCTGGGATTCTGGATATTGGCAAAGGCTCTTGCCACCCCCATAGTGCCTTTTTTAGGCAAGGCTCAAATTCTAAACCTACCACCCTAGAACACAAAAAAGGAAAAAAACTAAGGGTAATGCTGCTCAATGCCAGAAGTCTAAATCTCAAAATGCACGCACTCGAGGCCCTTCTCAGCATGGAGAACATAGATGTCTGTGCTGTGACAGAAACCTGGTTCAAGGCTCCTGAGAGTACCCCAGCACTATCAGGTTTTACCTCATATCATGCGTTCCGGCCCCAAAATCCGGACAATACCAAGAAAGGAGGGGGGTATCCATATTCATCAAGGACACCCACACCTCAAGACTGGTGGCAACGCACGATGCATCGGAGACCATCCAGGTGCAATTAACCATAGGCAAGACTGCTCTGCAAATTGTAGCATGTTACAGGCCACCCTCACAAACTCAGGAACCTCACATGGCCTTCCTGAAAACACTAGAGAGGATAAATGTATCACCAAAAACCCTCATACTAGGTGACTTCAATTACCCTAATATAGACTGGGAACACTACTCAAGCCCAAACACCCTAGCCCAAAAATTCCTGGAATTCATAAACTCAAATGCCATGGAACAACTAGTCACCATCCCCACAAGAGGAGAAAACATACTTGATCTCATCATCACGAACATGGGAGCACAATGTTCAACACCGGAAGTATACCCCTCACTGGTGAGATCAGATCACAAACTAATCTCGCTGGAGGTCCTCATCCCACCCCACCTGAAATTAAAAAGACCACAGTAAAGAACTTCTCGAAAGCCGACTTCACACTTCTAAAGACTAGTGTGGTCTCCTTTAAGGCCCCCGAGCCGGCGGAAAACAGTACTCAAGCCGCTGAATCACTTACAAATGCCTTCTACCAGCACCTGAAGGACTGCATGGATAAGGCAATCCCAAGCAAAACAAAGACTCTTTGTACCAAAGGCAAGCGTCCAGTCTGGTGGACCCCAGCCATAAACAAACTCTACAACAAAAGGAGGAAGCTACTACAAGATAGAGCAAAATCCTTAAAAGGTAAGACACCCTTGATCACTATAAGTAAAAAACTAAGAGCTCTCATAAAATCATCCAAAGCAAATTTTGAGAGAAAAATAGCTGAAGACTCAAAAGACAATCATAAGGCCTTCTTTAGCTATGTTAGAAACCTGGGAGGAAACTCCCAGATATGTTCAGAACTAGTTCAAAATGATGTGAAGATTACTGATCCTACAGACATTGCCAACATACTGGCTGACAGGTTCAGTGCAAACTTCTCCCAAAAGGAGAGATATCTATACCAAGCGATTGCAGCCCCCCAAACATCTCCAACGCCCAAGTGAGAACTGCTCTCTCCAAAGCAAAAAACACAGCATCCATGGGACCTGATGGTGTCACCGGCTGTGTGCTCCACGAACTCAATGAGGAATTAAACCCACAGCTAGGACAGCTGTTTAATCATAGTCTTACCTCTGGATATGTACCCTGGGAGTGGCGCACTGCAACTGTGGTCCCACTTCACAAAGGCGGTGCCTCCACCGACCCTGGAAATTACCGGCCCATTAGCTTGACAAGCCTTATCTGCAAAGCCATGGAGAGGATCATAATGGACCTCATAAATAAAGACATAGGGAATTTGCAGACTTTGGATCCATCCCAGTTTGGCTTTGTCAAAGGCAGATCATGCCTTCTAAACTTGGTTGACTTTTTTGAAACAGTCACCAAAGCCATTGATGAGGGAAAGGCAGTCCATACAGCCTACCTCGATCTGGCGAAGGCCTTCGATACAATACCCCACTCGGGTATCATTGAAAAACTCATCAGCTTAAATGTTAACCCATACATCACAAGATGGGTTGCAAACTGGCTGAGTGACAGAACCCACAGGGTCAGAGTTGCTGGCTCCATGTCAGACCCAAAGCCTGTCACAAGTGGTGTACCACAGGGCTCAGTCCTGGGCCCACTCTTGTTTGGCATCTACTTTTCCGAAGTACAAGCAAACACAGGAGGGTTATGGCTGACAAAGTTTGCAGATGACTGCAAACTGGGCGCCATAGTAGAAAACACATCTGACACAGATATCCTTCAGAAGGGTCTCACAGAAACGGATAACTGGTGCCAGAGCCATGGCCTAAAGTTAAATGCCAAAAAATGCATAGTCATACCCTTCGGGAAAAACAAGGTTACCCCTAGCTACCAAATAGGTGGCAATCCACTGAGCACAGAAGAAGTTATCAGGGACCTGGGGACCCAGGTTGATAGTAGTCTGTCATTCGACACCCATGTAGCTAAAGTAGTTAGGAAGACCTTCTACATTGCCCACCTTATCATGAAGGGATTCTCATCTAGATCAAGGGAGGTCATAGTCTCCTATACTCATCACTCATCAGACCAATGATTGAGTACAATGCCCCATTCGGAATGTATCTGACCCGACACTTGCAGCAGCTGGAGAGGCCACAAAAGTTCCTCACCAAAAGGATAAAGGGTCTCAAACATCTGTCCTATGCTGCCTGACTGAAAGAACTCCAGCTCTATTCAGTCGCTTACCGCTTGCTCAGAGGTGACCTTTGCCTAACATACAAGGCCATGTCAAACCCAGATTTGATGAATATGCTTCACCTCAAAAATCTAGATCCGTCAGAGCCACAAGGCGGAGACTTAAACCTCGGCACGGCTATTAATAGGACGTGCTGGAGGGATAGATTCATCACCCAAAGACTCCCTATGCTGTGGAACAAAATCCCAGTATATGTGAGGCAGAGCACCTCGCTGGCCTTGTTCAAGAGAAATCTTGACCAATGGATGGGAGATCGCAGATATACCCCAGGGATTACCTCAGTGTCACTGCTCGACAGAGGCACAGCAAAATAATGGGTATAGTTCCCCATACTAAAGGGGTGGCGTAAGCCACAAAACTATGGGCTAGGCTTGTAAATGCCCTCGGGCAGATAGCCTAGTATGAACCTATGAACCTATGAACCTATGCACAAATTAAAACACACACACACACACACACACACACACACACACACACACACACACACACACACACACACACGCACACACAAACACAAACACACACACACCTATGCATATCTCTCAGCTTTCCATGATTTTAAAGAACATCCATGATTTGCCTCCAATATTTGCCCTGCCCCTTGTAAATCATGGCTTTTTACATTCAGTTAATGACAGACATTAGAGTTTCGCACTTCTTATTGCTCAGAAAATGCTTTGTGATTACAAAAAAACTGTTGTTCTATTAACTTTTACTGAGAGTAATATTTAAAAAAATATCCATGTTGTCTAATACCCTCTACACACTATTACAGTCTTTGCTCATTAGTCTTGGGAGTTGACAGGTAAGACAGCCACCCCCGACACACACACAAACACATGCTAATGCAAGCATGCACACACACACACACACACACACACACACACACACACACACACACACACTCACAGACAGTCTCCCCACCCCCATGGATACTCAATATACTTGCGACACACACTACCCTCACCCTATCGCACTGACACACTCACCCATACACACACATATGCACGCGTGCGCTTGCACACACACACACACACACACACACACACACACACACACGCACATACACACATCACAAGACTAGTCATACCCCTACACACAAATGCATACACACTGCCACACATATGCACACATTCACACCTACCGCCGCTACTTCTCAACAGACATTTACTTGATTGTACACTTTATGCGGCCTATCCCATTGACTACAATGGGGGAACTCAGTATTTTGGCTTTTTTCTTCAACAGAAGTAGTTATGTTAATTTTCGTAGCCTAGCTATTATCTGATTTGATCATTTGTGCAATAGCCCAAAGTGGAGGCATTTCTTTGGGAGAGCACATGGCTAATTAGCATAGGTCGCTGCCCTAAAATTACTCATTAGCATTTAACATGACCGTGGAGACAGCCCACTGTGGTGGCCCTACTTACTGTGTAGAATTACTGTAGTAGACCTGTTTTTGAATTGGAAAAGGCTACTGCCAGTTGTTTTCCACTCGTGTTAGGCCTTACTGCTGATGCCTACCTGAATCACAGCTGAAGTCATCTGTTTAGCTGTGAATTCCTCATATTCACTACTGTACTGTTTATTCTTCAGATTTCTTCTTCTTTTTTTTTCCTGGTTCACTTAACTCTTATATACCACTGATATGTATCCTGAGCCATATTGCTACATTTAATATATTTCTGTACATAGCAACTCACTGAAACAGTATATATAATTGTTCATTTCTTCAATCTGTATATGATTATATATTACACCACTACTGCATGGAACTATGTCACTTCATATATCTTGTGGCCTGGGATGTATCTGAATAATAATAGTCCACTAATGTTGTTAACAAATAAATAAAACAAAGTAATCATTTTTGCAAAAAATCAATTATTTACCTTTTTGTTTTACTTTTGGTGAATTTGTGAAAAAAGCTAGAGTTCTAGAAATTAGACATTCAAATGCTTAAGAATCAGAAAGAGAATCATTACTCACATTAAAAGCATAGCTCATAAGCTAACATTACTATGGAGAGTTTCAACTAAGCCTGTATTGACTTCTGCTTGAATAATGCATATACCCAAAATAGATTTCAGTTAGAAAGTGACTTGGAACAGGCAGCAAGGCACACAACAAAGGCAATTGTATTTTAGATATTGTACTTGCTACTAACATGTTAATTAATACTGATATTCAATCTATCTATATCTGTCTGTCTATCTATATATTTGTTAATAGGGTAGATACTACGGTCTGATGACCATTTTCAGGTATGACCTGGGAGATAAAGCAAAGGTAATATACCATTTTAAGTTAAGTTGAAAAACAAAAATAACTGCAGTAGAAGCACAAAACTGTAAAATTACATTTATGATGCAGATGTTCATCATAGTAGGGATACAAAATAATCAAAAAGCAATATCAAAAATTGTAATTAAGTGAAAATCGAAATGTTGAAACTTTCAGAAAGAGAAAGTTAGTGGGAAAAAAGTTAGGGAAGTTCAAAGGAGCATTGCAGTTAGAGGGTAGAGTATTGTGTTTATGTTATATAATGTACCAGAAAATGATATAGCTTTGAAACAGGATGAAATGCGAGCTGCAGATTTGGTAATACAATAAAATAAGATGGGATGATGAACCACATAGGATATAGGATACAAATTTAAAGAAAATAAGTGTCATGCAGGCTTAGTGCAAATGTAGCATGGATGCAATCAGAGGACTGGTAAAGTAACATATTAGGTCTTTGAAAAGAAGGGAATAAAGAGAATTAGAGACTCAAATATCATGGGAAAGTGTTGGGCAAGCAGGGAAATCAGTAGCTATAACCAAATGGCAAAATGCTAAGATATAATGAGAGGAAGGTGTATAGTGATATTTGTAAGAATGGATCAGAGGCCAAGAAGAAGTATTAGAGGCAAACATTTGAATTTCAGTATTAATAAAGAAAGCACATCACAAAAGAAGTGATTTTAAATAGTAGTATGCCCCATTCCCACCTTGCACTCCCACATCTCTGAATATACTAACTGTAGATCAGAGTGCAAGTGAAATATGCTGTATCATTAAGAAGCATGTCAGGGCTGCACGTGCACGTATAAATTCCATGCACGTGCAATCCCTAATGCCATTTTTTAACAGCAGCCAGAGTGAGAGCATGCATGATCGCAGCTGCTAGTTTGTATATAAGTTACTTAAGTTAAAGTCAGTAAACTTCTCTAGTGATGTGTTTGTATAAAATATAAATGCTTGAACAGAACCCATGAAGACTCTTTTATTGTGTCCAAAGTAGGAGAGCAATATGGTGTCAGAACTGGGATCACAGAGAATAAAATTCAGAGCCATGAGGTACAGAGACGACAGTGATAGTAAAACTAAGAGAAACGAGCACAGAAAGAGCCAGAAAAGAATTAAAGGTAATGAGAAGTAGCACAAACTGTTTATTTGATAGAAACGACAAAATGGGGCATTACAAGGGCACAAGTCGCATTATTGAGCAAGCGGAAGGCACAAAAAGTTTGTTAATTAAAAGAAATGTTTAAAATAAAGGTATTTGATGAAATGATTAACAGTAAAGCAAAACGAGTATGTTTAAAGCAAAATGAGTATGTTTAAGAGTATGTTTAAGTTTAGCATAAAACGAGCACAAGAAAAGTACACTGGGTTTTAAAAAGAGCTTAAACAAGCAAAACCAATATAATAAGGGCAAAAAGGGCACATTAAGCAAAAATAAAGTAAGGAGACTGCATGTGTTTTAGCAAAGTGCTATGTTTTGGCATAACTATGACTTTGTATCGTATCAAGGGCATAACTAAAGTTATTTAAAGTATCTCACAGTGTGTAAAAGTCCTTTCAGTATGTGCTTATTACTGTGCATGTATTTTGAAGAGTTTATTATGTGCAAAGTGCAACTATTTTGTGAAATAAGCCAAAGTATAGCCATTTCGAAAAGATTCTTGTGTTGGGTGTGTCTATTCACAAAGTGCTACCATTACAGAGTGTTTCTTGCACTGTAAAGGGTTGCCTAGCAAGGTACTGCCATTTTGGAGACATTTCAATGTGCTGTGGGCAGTTATTCACAAAGTGCAATTACTTTGAAATGTTATTGAGTTTTGGGCAAGAGAGGGCCAGTTTATTTGCATTGTGCAGTTATTTGATGTTTCTTACACTAAGAGGTGATTTCTTGCAAAATAATATTACAAGAGTATTACAGTACTTGAGAGTTTATTTCATTTGCATCGTAAAGTTGTTTGATATGTTTCTTAAAATGAGGATAAATGACTTTAGCATTGCAAAATGATATTAGATTGTTAAAGTGCCCGAGAAGTTTATTTCACAAAGTCCAATAATTCAAAGGTACTATGAGTTTGTCCATTAGCATAATTTCATAAAAGCCCAAATGGTATAAATTCAGATCCACAAAAGGCACTGGACAAAGTTATAAATACTGGTATAAGTTTCTGGTATATGTGCATGTGTGTATGTTTGTGCTTATTTGCAAAACACTTCACTGGCATGTGTTAATATGGCAGACGGATTTTGAAAGCCCCACCACTTGTATTTGATCAGAATATTGCAGAGAATTGAAGAATATTTGAGCAAGAGCACAATATTTTTACACAAGCAGCTTATGCAGATAGAGATGCACATACCAGGGCATTCATTTTGCTAAAAACAAATTCTGCAAGTGAAGTATCTCAGCGTGTAGTGGAGCAAATTTTTTTGGGTTATCCTTGTGTCATAATAGATGGTTTATTGGTTGGAGGCAATGGTGAAGTACAGCATGACAGAAACCTCAGGAAATTTCTAGACAGAACACGTGAAGTAAACTTGAAGCTCAGTCCTTTGAAGTGCAAATTCAGACTTCCAGAAGTTACATGCATAGGTCATTTGTTTATGAGTGCAGGTTTGAGACCAGACCCGAACAAGCAAGCAACTATTCTTGAGATGTCAGCACCAGATAATGTACAAGCTCTACAACATTCTCTAAGTATGGTCAACTATTTAGGCAAGTTTATTTCAAACTTCAGTGAGTTGACAGCACCTTTAAGAGAGCTAATGCTCAAAAATGTTGCATGGTCATGGTTGGAACAGCATCAGAAGGCATTTGAAGACCTTAAGCAGAAAATTCCAACCCCACCTACATTAAGATACTATGATGTGAAAAAAACAGTTACTCTTTCCTGTGACGCTTCAAAATTTGGTCTTGGCGCAGTTATACTTCAAGAGGGCAGACGAGTAGCCTATGCATCTAGAACACTAACCCAAACTGAGATGCAATATGCTCAAATTGAAAAGGAGCTTTTGGCAATAGTATTTGCATGTTCCAAGTTTCATGATTACATTTATGGTCGAGCTATTCAGATTGAAACTGACCACCAACTTTTAGTTACTGTTGTAAAGAAGCCTATGCATTCCACTCCAGCGAGATTACATAGAATGATGCTCAAGTTGCAAAAGTACAATTTCAAAATGATCTACACGAAAGGCAAATTGCTCTTTCTAGCTGATACCTTATCCAGATCACCCAGAAATATGACAAAACAGATTGACACAGAGAATTCTGACTTTGATTTGAGGTCAGTGTGTGAGTTTTCTACCACTAGACTTGACAAGTTAAGAGATCATACTCCGACTGATCCAATTTTGCAGAAGCTCAGTCACTACATTAATGTTGGATGGTCGTCAAAGCAATCTAGGGTACCACCTGAAGTGCAGACTTATTTTCCTTACAGAGATGAACTGTTGATGGAAGATGGCATTATTTTCAAAGGTCCTAAAATTGTTATTCCTGCTTCCTTACAAAAAGAGTATATCTCGATTTTGCATCATGGTCACCCAGGTTCTGCATCCACTAGGAGAAGAGCGAGAGAATTAGTATTTTGGCCTTCATTACCAAAAGACATTGATAAAGTACTTTCTTCTTGTTTAGTATGCAATAGTACTAGTCCGCATTTCCAAAGAGAACCACTTCAGCTAAGTCCAGTTTCTAAACTACCTTGGTCAACAGTTGCAACTTATATTTTTGAGTAAAATAATCAACACTACTTGGTTTTGGTAGACTCCTATTCGAATTGGTTTGAGATTTATCTACTACTTAACCTGACATCCACTGCTATTATTACTAAGTTGAAACATCATTTCTCAGTTCATGGTAGTCCACACAAAGTTCTTTCTGACAATGGTACTCAATTTACTAGACAGTTGTTTCAGAAATTTGCAAAAGAATATGAGACTTTGTACATGTAACTAGTAGTCCTGAATATCTTCAGTCAAATGGTCTAGCTGAACATGCAGTGCAGAGTGCAAAGCAGTTACTTGAAAGGTCAACATGTGAAAATACCGATGCACTCTTGAATTTGCTTAATCTCAGAAATATACCCCATGATGATATTCTTGGCTCACCTGCTCAAAGACTACTTTCCAGGCAAACTATGTGATTTTAGACCTGTATTTAAGCTTCTAGAGTTTAGTGTTTGAATGTATTAGTATTGAAGAAGGGTTACGCCCGAAAGCTCTGCTTTTTATTAAACTGGTTTTCTCTGCAAGTTTTCTCTTTTGAGTTCGTGTTTTGCAGCTGGTTTTACTTGTGCAAACTAGAACTATGCTAGCCATCACTTCCAGTTTATTGAAGTCTAAACCTATTAAAAATAAAACCATCAAGGCTCAATTGGTTACAAAATCTAGTTACGACAGATCAAGCAGATTACTTCATCTGTTGAGGGAAGGAGAGACAGTACGAATCCATAAACAAACTGTTTTGATCAAATTGGACATACTACAGGCATCTGTGTCAAGTCAAGATCTTACCTGGTAGACTCCAAGGGTGTGGAATATAGGAGGAACCGTAGACATCTTCTTCCTGTACCAGAATCATCATCACCATCACAACATTGTTTTTGTGATGCAGACTTCAAATCTAAGAGTGAAACAGACACTGTTCCCATACCAGAATGTGTTCAAAATTCTGATTCCATTCCAGAAAATGTTTGTAACATTCCACAGGTCAAACATTTTGCAGAGACAGTTCTAGTTGCTAAATCTAATTCCCAGTATATAGACGAGTATCAAAGCCTGGTGTGAAATAAGCAGCAACGTGGACCTTGATTGTATATATATATATATATATATATATATATATATATATGTGTGTGTGTGTGTGTGTGTGTGTGTGTGTACTTAGTATTGTATAATGCATGACAAAGAATTACCTGTGAATTCTGCATGCTAAATAGGCTCATAGCATTGCATGATTTATTTCTCAAAGAGGGAGCATGTAGATCAGAGTGCAAGTGAAGTGTGTTGTATCTTTAAGAAGCATGTCAAGGCTGTTTGTGCACATATAAATTCCAGACATGTGCAATCCCTAGTGCTATTTTGTAAGAGCAGCCATAGTGAAGGCATGCATGATCGCAGTTGTTAGTTTGTGTATGTTACTTAAGTTAAAGTCAACAAACTTCTATAGTGATGTGTTTGTATAAAATAAAGCTGCTTGAACAGAACCCACAAAGACTCTTCTATTGTGTCCAAAGTAGGAGAGAAACACTAACTTTGAGATCACACAACACTGGAGAAAAAAGTACAAATTCCCTTGCCCTGTTGTCCACACAATAATGGCAAAACACTCTAGCAATATGAGTGAAAAGAAAGAGCTCTCCTTTTCCCTTTACGTGAACTGTGATGTTCTAAAAAAATGCACTATCACTGATGGATTGCATTCCGACAAAGTGCAGGACTCCGTGCTAATGTAGGGTATTCTTATTCACTCTTCCCAGGAATGATTAGATTCATTAAAGATCAGTCCTAACCAATGACACGTCTAAAATGTTGGGTTTATGAAATGCAATTGTGATAATATTTAATAGGGAACCATGACTGAAATTTATTACTTATGATGTATGCAGAAAAGACAGTTAAGATACTTTGTAAATTTTGTCATATAACAAGTTCACAAACAGCCAGATAAGTCCTACTCTATCACAACTATACAAGGAAATTCATATTTAGTGGCGATATGAGCATTAGGAACTTTACAACAAGAAAAGAACATACCACGCACCCTATAGGAAAATTCCATAATTACAACAGGATTAAACTAAAAAGAAAGGTCTCTAAATAAAATGAGCAGGTGCTAAAAATGAAGTATGAAATAATCCTCGCTGCCAAAGTTAAAGATGTTAAAATCTTCAACTATATCAGAAGAATAAAAGGTAAAATCAGGAATGTTCGTAAACATAGCACACACTCATAGAAATCAGCTTATAATCACTATATTTAGTATGTGGTCATGTCATTAGTGCAGTTAATAAACATAAATCACTATAAGGAGGTGAAGGCACACTGCATTTATGAGTCTTCAAACATTGCTCATAATATGCGATCCTACTCTTCAACATAAGAGAGTGTGCAGTATACGTGTACAGTAATACATGACTAAAAACAATGATGCAGGACTCACAAATAAAGTTCTTCAGCATCAGGAAACTTTGGCCAGGATTCATACACAAGTCACATAGTATACAACATGCTCTTGTTCCATTACTAGCAATATGCAGGCTGGTATGGACTAGTTGTTGTTGTTGTGTCTTTCGGCTTTTCCTGGTTAGGGATCGCCACAGCAGAACTCCGGTCTGCTAATGATTGGTAGTAGATTTTTACTTGCTGTGTTGCCAGCCTTGATGCACAACCTTCAACGAAGGTACGCCCATTCATGCATGTCTCCACACAGAAGACACTTTAGCTGAGAATCGAACAGGACAACATCTTACTGTAAGGCGACAATGCTACCGCAGCATCACCACCGCAGTTGGTATGGACTAGTAATGATGCATTATTTTAACACCCATCAGTGCAGTGAGCACAAATGTGCAACAGAAGATACATGAAAATGGAAATAGCGTATAGTCAGGTAATGGTGAGTCTTGGAGATGTGGTAAAACAGATAATAATTATCTCCACAGTATTTGGTTTTGCCTAGCTGTTAAAGAAGATATGAACAATATTTATAAATAGCACAAGATGAGTTAGTGGAGTGTCATTGCCAAGTGACCTGCATGTCCATTTTTGGTTACTTATAATAAGTTCCCCTCACAGACTTTCATATTGTAAAATATTATGCAGTACTGGATAAGAGTTACAGTGGCTTTTTTGCTAGTGAATATATATTTTGATTTTGGAAGAAGCTTATATATGGATGGTTGAGACATTGTTTTGTTTAACAGGCAATGGCTATGCAAACATAGTAAGTTAGAGGTAAGGAGATTGCATGATTACTGAGTGAAAGAATGGCTCTACAAAAAAGGGATATATGCAAATGACAGCAGAATGAAATGCAAATAAGAATGTGTAGTAAAATGAGGTCCTAATGATAATAAAATATATCCAAGGTGAAGAAAGTTGTGATTCAAAGTCATCTAAACAGGAAACTGTGCAACTGTGTGTATCAGACTATTGAAGAGTGAAGCATGCTGAAATCATTATTGTTATAAGGAGCAAGAATGTTCAGACTTGCAGAAGACATCATGTGGCAGCATACTAGAGCCCTTAGCAATGCTGTTCTTGCTGGTAGCAGCATGCTATCCAGTACCAACCTAAACAGCACTATCAATGGTTGACTTATCATCATTTCACTGAAATGGAGACTATGTTTGTTCATTGTACAGGCTGTGCTTGATATGTGCCGCCAACACATAGAATCAATAGGAATCTGTGGCCTTCCCATGCCTGTGGTGACCAAGATATATCTAGCAACAGGGACCTTTCAGAGGACAAATGAGGTCACAGTGGGTATTTCTGAACTCCCAGCCTCTAGAATGCTCAAGTTCCTTGAAACAATACTTCTTCATGTGGAGGACCATATGTTATTTCTTAGTAAAATACAGAAGAGAACTAATAACATGAGTACCTGCTGTGAAACTGACCACATCCTTGTGATACTGAGTGTCACAGTGTGCACACATGAAGCAATAAAGGCCCCACGTTATGCTCAGTCACTAAAGTTTGGGAACATCAACAGCTACCATGCTGAAAACTGTCAGGACATGTAGGATAAGTGTATAATCATAACCAATATGTCTGCCCAGCACCCAGGCAGTTTGCGTGATTCAAACATCTGGCATAAATTTCACATATATCTGCACTCCCTGCTTTCACAGGACAATCTATTTGCTAAGTGCATGCATGTTGACTAATGTAAAAGTATGTAGCTACATTTATGGTGTGTTAATATGTGGTAACCTGCCCTCTGGTATGTGCATACAGTGTTGCAGGTGACTCTGCATATCTGTTGATGTTTTATCTAATAACACCCATATGAAACCTAGAGAGTGTTTCAAACAGCAGTATAACATTGCAGATGTACAAACCCACAGCAGTGTAAAGTATATGTTCAGCTTGCTTAAAGTATGCTTTTTCTGCCTTGATTGCACACCAGCATGATTCTCCAACTGCTGGTAGAATGCATCTCACATTAGGCATGCTTAGTGACATGGTACTGAAGAGACAGGCTGGACATCCTGTGAACATTGATACAGTCAGAATATGCACATACGCAGCCAGAAGGGAAGGTTCATCAACTCCATCAACTTCCAAGAGTGTGCTACAAAAAGCATCAGTAACTAGCTGCACAACCACCCCTTCCAGAAATAGATGGGCACGGTACATGTCAGTGCAGAGTAATACTCAATGTTTAGTCCAGATTCATGAGCCCTGGTGAGCACACAGTGACAATATAGTAACATACAGATCAGAAGTGATGCATGAAGTGTAAATGTCAAGCTAAGATGGTCAGTGGATGGTTGAGCAATTGAGCATCAGACTTCCACACAGGTACCACATAGGAGGAGGATGGAGTAGGTATAAGTACTCATTATGTGCACAGGTGGCTAGGGACTCAATGACAATAGTCTGTCTGCACACACTGGGTGAAGAGCATATTCATTCATTCATTCATTCATTCATTCATTCATTCATTCATTCATTCATTCACATTTGATTACTGGGGAAAGTTGGACTAGGTAGGTGCCCATTTTCAGCAGAGGCTTGGGGAGAAAAGCTCCAATGTATTACACAAACATTTTAAGAACAATAATTTCATCCAGTAGTGGGGTGGGGCACCACTATTTGACTGTGTTCTGATGACAAGGTGGGAGTCCTGAGGTGATGGTATTCTGTACCAAAGAAGACTTCCTGCTAGATGTTATTGATGTACCACTATTCCATATTCTGTGAGCACTATTCTAGCTTGTTGTACTAGAAATTGTGTCCCTCCCCACAGGGATGGTATACAATTCTGGAACTATGACCTGGTGAAGCTCACTCTTGAGGTGTCCTGACAGTGATGGATGAATGTTGTAGATGCAAATATTGAGGTGTGGCAAAGCTTGAACTGCATAGAGATGGAGATGAGGAATCTGTACTCCCAATGTCCTCCACCTACATGATCATTATTGATACACACCAACCCACAGCCTTGGATAACACTGGGAAATTCTTATGGTATTATGTCTGGTGTTCTAGCATATTATCTTACAGTAATCACAGTTCTGTGATATGTCCTTGTTCTGTCAGCACATGCGGAGCATGAGGCAAATCATGTCACCTTCAACCGGAGGCAAGAGAGGCTTGAAAACAGCCATGGTTAGTTCTTCTCATTAGTGTTGACATGTCTGTTAAATTATTCACTCCAGTGTGAGGATAGACTTATGTATTACTACTTTCCCATATTATCTGCTTACTGCAGGCCTGAATGATAGAGTTGCTCCACAAGTGTCATTACCATGTCTTACCCCATGTAGAGGTTACACCTTAGGTATGTGAGGGTGTTGAGAAAAGGAGTACCTCAACTGAAGGGGAATTTAGAATCCTCACTGACAGACATCCCACCTATATTGATTTAAGTGAAGTAGCCACAGCTGGAAGATGAGGTACTGGAAGCTGCAGCAGACAGAACAGTGGGCAGATGTATGAAACGAGTGGAGAGGTTTATGGAGCAGATTGCAGATTCACTCAGTCCATACCAATAAACAATGGAGGGAGGGCATAATATATGAATCAAAGAGTATGTTGTGAACCCAATGTCCAAAAATAAGGATATGCTGTTCTGTAAAACATTGCTAACCAACAACATAAGCATTCTTTTGAATGGCACAGCAAATAACACATTATTTAAGAAAGGGAAGTAATGATGCATCCTGTTAATGGGTACATTACATACAAGCATACTACTGCAAGCACACCATGCCCACTGCCAAACACTGTGAAGCAGCTGAGTCTTCCCTAGTGGGAACTACAGCTGTATCCAATCCCTTCACTTCAGAAAGATCTTACATATACCAAATCCAGTCCCTTCACTTCAGAAATATGTTAAAAATACCAAAGAGTTCATAAGTGTTCTAGATGGAAGTTTAAGTTATCTCTATACTATCACATTCAATAAGTGCTTGTTATAGTAGTCTGGGCAACATGACAATTTTGGGTGAATTTTAATAAATTGGCTTTTGTCATGGGTGCAGACATATCTGCATCGCCATGCAGAAGGGCATATTTACTAGCACTACAGAGAGGTCAGGAATGAAGTCCCAA
Source organism: Protopterus annectens (assembly GCF_019279795.1). Lineage (NCBI taxonomy): Eukaryota > Metazoa > Chordata > Ceratodontiformes > Protopteridae > Protopterus > Protopterus annectens. The sequence goes on from NC_056737.1 coordinate 1,510,740,275, forward strand.
GGGAAATACTTTTCCATTTCATTTAACTGCTGACAATTTGTAATAGCTGTATGAATTGATCTTTGCTGGCAAATCTTTCACAAAAGACAAACATCTTGACTTTAAAAAAGATAAACACTGAACAGATAAAGTTAATGGGCAGAGGAAAAAACATGTAGGCAGGGTATGAAAAATGGAAATTGGACCTCTTAGTGTGTCATCTGTTGCATCTAGAGCAAAAATAATGTTAATGTTTCATCCAAAATATCAAGTGACTAAGAAGGTGAACCAGTGGTGATTGCTTATTTGTGCAATAACTACAGAAAGATTTATCTGTGTTTTTAAATAAAAATCAGTAATATAAATGCAACTGGTTTTATAACATGCTATAAAACTTTCAGAGCTGTACACTGAAGGGATATTACAATGGCTGGGATTCATAAAATTAGACTACACTTGTTTGTAACCTTTGTATAGCTAAGCAGTACTATGTGGTGAAACAGGAAGATACGGGTTATCTTGATAGAAACATAAAGCACTTATGGACAGCTAGTCAGACTTTAAGGTGCATAAATGAAATACAAAGTGAATATACAAGAGGACATAGTTATGCTGTGAAACTGTGTAAGTAGACAGAGCTCTTCAGAGAAATATACATAGTGAAGCACAAAATACGAGCCACAGAGCAACCACTTGCTACATAATATGACCACTGCAAAAGGAAATGTGAACTCGGCCTGATAAATATAAATATAAAAGAGTGCATGAAGCAGCTAGGCTGCAACATGTTATGGCATCTCTGAGCAGGATAGCACAAAGTGATGCAGACAGTTATGTAGACATAATGGTCAGTTACTTATCAGGGGCCAGGGTCTGCCAAGTTTGCATGAATTCCATTCATAGCACCACAGGTACCAGTATGGTTCATTCATAGTCCATATAGGTATAAATGGCCTGAGATGTACAGTACTTCCCTAGACTATATGAAAGACATTATGGAAGTCTCTGACTATGTATTGTAGTCTGGTAAATGACTAACATGAGCAGCATTCTACCTTTACCAAGGATGATGCCACAGTACAAACAGAAGATGATTGACTTTAATAATTGGTTTAGTTTTTGGTGTCATTCTAGGGGGATACACTTTTTGTTGGTGTGGGAGAACATGGTTAGCAAACCATGTTACTTTTCCAAGGATGGTCTGCCCCTGTCTCCTCTAGGCTTTTGAATATTGGCAAAAAGATTGTACCCCCCCACACAGAGCCTAAACTTAAGCAATGCCAAATTGTCAACTTTTCCAAAATAGCAAAATCTACCCAAGGAAGTCTAAATGTGTTACTGCTCAATGCCAGGAGTCTAAACAAGAAGCTCCACTCCTTCCAAGTTTTCCTCAACTTGGAGAATGTAGACATGTGCAGTTACTGAGACATGATTTTATAGCTGTAGAGATTACCCCCAACAGTGCAATGTTTCAGTACCTTCTGCACATTTAGATCAGTAGCTGCACAGACAGGGATTAAAGGTAGAGGTTTCTCGATCTACATTGACGAGAAGCATATGTCTAAGTTGGTTAATCATGATGATGCACTGGAATTCCTCCCTGTCTGGATTACCATAGATAAAGTCCCGTAACATATACTAGCAAGCTATAGGTCACTATCTATGTCACATGAATCCATAGCTTATTCTTAGATCTATTGGAGACACTCTTCATTCAATGAATATCATACTCATGGAGGACTCTATTTATCCCTCTACAACCTGGGAATTCTGCACAACCCCAAATTTGCAGATTTCTAGACTCTATAAACACAAACACACTGAACCAATTAATGCATACACCTACAAGAAGTACAAACATATTGGACCTGGTACTCACAAATATGGGAGAAGGCTGAATTCCCTCCATGTACTGTGACCTCTCTGGTAAGGTCAGATTATAAAGCAATTCATGTTAACATACTGGAAGAGGGTCTCACAGCTAAAAATAACTAGTGCCAAAGTCATGGCCTTAAGTTAAATGCAAAAAAATATATTATCGTACTATTCTGTAAAAACGTGGCCTCTACTGATTACCACATCAACGGCAACCCCCTAAGCACACAATCTGTGGTGAGAGACCTGGATACTCAGGTTGACAACCATCTCACATTTGACCGTCATGTGGCAGCTGTGGTCAGAAAAACCTTTTACTTGGTTCATCTTATAAGTAAAGGGATTGCATCAAGAAAAAAAGGAGATTATCATCTCTCTGTACTCCTCCCTTATTAGACCTATGATTGAGTATAATGCTCTGTTTGGTATGTACCTCTCCAAACACCTGCACCAACTGGAAAGGCCACAGAAATACCTCACAAAGAAAATCCATGGCCTCCTACACCTATCCTATGTGGACAGGCTTAAATCACTATCACCCTACTTGGTCTCATACAGATTGCTCAGAGTGATCTGTGTCTCATCTACAAGCAATATCAGACCCTGCCCAACTACAGATGCTCCATATCTGTAAGTCTAACTCCTTGTGCATTACCCACTCGATAGGCCTAAATCTAATATACGACATCAACAAAACCTACTGGAGAGACAGGTTTGTCTCCCAGAGGCTGTCCCATCTGTGGAAAAGACTTCCCATACATGTCAAACAGAGTACCTCACTGGCCCTCTTCAAATGCAATCTTGATGAATGGATGGGAAACCATAAATTTGTCCCAGGTGTTCCACCTTTGTCTCTCATTGACAGGGGTGACAGGTGCTGACTGAGGTTTCTTTTTTTGGGGATAAACTCTTGGCTAGGCTTGTAAGGGCCCCAGGGCCATTAGCCTAATAACCTCCTATGATCCTATGATCCTATGAAGCAATCTCTTTCAAAATAAAAATCATTTCTGTAACCCCAGCAAACCCTGTAACAATTAGAAGCTACTCCAAGGCAGCTTTCCTTTTAATATGTGATAATCTGCCAACATTTCAAACCCCCATAAACCCAGATAATAGAGCAGCCTTTGCGGAATTATTCATTGAAGCTCTGTACAGCCTTGTCAATGATTCCATAGAAGATGCTGTGCCTACCAGAAGTAAGGCCATCACTTGTTGTGTCTTTCGGCTTTTCCCGGTTAGGGGTTGCCACAGTGGAACTCCGGTCTGCTAATGATTGGCAGTAGATTTTTACGTGCTGAGTTGCCAGCCCTGACGCACAACCTTCAACAAAGGTACGCCCATTCACGCATGTCTCCACACAGAAGACACTTTAGCTGAGAATCGAACAGGACAACATCTTACTGTGAGGTGACAACGCTACCGCAGCACCACCACCGCAGTTCACTAACTCAAAAAAATAAAACACCCTGGTGGAATCCAAAATTAAATGGGTTGTACAAGAAAAAAGGAAAAAAAAAGCCCTACCTAAATTAAGAAGTGCAACACCAAAAAAGATAACAACTCAATCATCAAACTGAACAGACAACAAGAGGACTAATTAAGTTCAATAAAGCAAGCTGTGAGATAAAGATAGTGCCCTAGACAAAGGACAACCATAAGGCCTTCTTTAGCTATGTCCATACCTCAAAGGCTGCAGACAACAATGTGTCAAGATGCTGACAAATGAAGCCACATTCATGGAACTGGAGATATAGCAAATCCTCTTGCTAACAAATTCAGCTCCAATGTCATCTCTCAATCCCCTCACCACAGCCATCCCCCAGGAAATACCATCTAACATAATCCCTTCAGCTATCTGTAGGGAGCAGGTCTTAGATGTGCTCTCAAAGGCCAAAAGTACAACTTCAATGGACTCTGATAATATCACAGGATGACTCCTAAACAAGCTAAGATATGACCTTTCAGGGCAACTGGTGTCACTATTCAACCATAGCCTCCATACAGGTTTTGTACCACGTAAATGGAAGACTGCAACAGTTATCCCTCTGCACAACAGCTGGCCATCAATGGATCCCAAGAACTACAGACCCACTAGTCTGACTAATCTTATATGCAAAGCCATGGAAAGAATTATCATGGAAATGTTTAACAATGTCATAAGAAGCCTTCAGACACTGGACCCAGCCCAGCTTGTTTTCATCGTATTCATGTCATGTCCATTGAATCTGGTGGACTTCATTGAGAAGGCCACCAAGTCAATGGATGATGGTAAAATGGTAGATAATGCCTGCCTTGACCTAGCTAAGGCATTGGATATAATACCCCACTTAGGCTTTGTAGACAAACTCATGAAATTAGGCATAAACTCCTATGTAACTCACTGGATATGACAGGACTCAATAAGATAGGATTGGCGACACCACCTCCACAAATAGGCTGGTCACTAGTGGCATCACCCAGGGCTCTGGGCTGTATCTGCTCCTATTTAGCATCCCTTTTTGGAAAGTCAAGGCCAATGTCATGAGTCTGTTTTTCCCAAATTTGCAGATGATTGTAGCTACGAACAATCATAGAAACCCCACAAGATATTAACACCTTATAGAATGGTCTAACAAAGACAAATGAATGGTGCCAAAGCCATGGCTTAAAACTCAATGTCAAGAAATGCATAATAGCACCTTTAAGAAGTAGGCTGCCCAGGAAAATTACTTCATTGATAAAACATCCCTAAAAGTAGACAGAGTAGTCAGGGATTTGGGGACTTATGTAGATGGTAACCTGGCTTTCAAACCACATGTGTTTAAGGCTGTAATAAAATCGTTATATCTCACTCAACTTGTAAATAATGGCATGGTATCTAGATCCATGGAAGTCATCAAGCCACTGTACTTGGCCATCATTAGACCCTTCATTGTGTATAATGCCCCCCTCGATATGTATCTGACCAGGCACATGCAACAACTGGAGCATCCACAGAGGTTATCCACAAAAATAATACAGGGTGTAAACACAATGTCCTGTGCAGTTTGCCTCAAAGCCCTATACCTGTTCTCTGTTTCCTATATTGCCAAAAGGCAATTTATGCCTGGCATACAAGGCATCATTGAATCCTGCTCTGATGGACCTTTGGCATATCCAGAAAATGAACACCACCAAAACTACTAGATCTAAGGCTTTAAACATTGCTTGGGAATAACAAAGGGCATACTGAGGGGCAGGTATTTATCTCAGAGAATCTCCATTCTCAGAACAGACTTCTTTCCAATCTGAAACAGAGCCCTTTCCTAACCCTATTTAAACATAACCTGGACCACTGGATGGAAAAATCAGAAATTCAATCCTGATCTGACAATTATGTCTCTGCATGGACATGCCCTAACTAACATACACATTTTAAAAAAACCTCTAAGACATAATAACTCATGGGATACATTTGGGCTGCATGGCTAGGCTTATAAAGGCCCCAGTGGTCATCAGCCTAGTATACACCTATGAACTTATGAACCTGCGTTGTGCAGTTGCTTTTGTTAATACACATCGTCATACTTTTTATATTCAAACACTTTGTGAATAATTCAGAACTTTGAAATAAATTACATAGCTAAAGAATGATTCACTTGCTGTATGTGTGTGTGTGTGTGTGTGTGTGTGTGTGTGTGTGTGTGTGTGTGTGTGTGTGTGTGTGTGTGTGTGTGTGTTCATTTCTTTTTCTAAAACACTTGTCAGTGAATCACTTTTTTACAAAATGATGTCCTATAGAAAACATGCAACCTACAGCTGCTATCTCTATTATAGTCTGAAATGCAGCCCTTTCCCTCATTTATATCATTGCATTAGTCTGCTTCATGCTAGAGGAACTGCACAGTCCTGTATTCAGGGAAAACAACGATAGAAATGCTGCTCTACCCTCTATAGCACAAACAGATGAAAAAAGAAACATGTATGTCTATGTGATGCTGCATTTTACATGAAAATGATGAGTCTAGTTTCAAAAATAAATCCATTCAAAGGCACAGACAGAGTAAACTATGGGAAAGAGACTTCATAAAGGCACTTAGCTGATTAAATACTAGGTCATGCGAAGAAAATAACTTACCAGCTCACTTGAAAATTGTAATGAGGTGTTCTCCCACAGGAGAACTTAATCCCTTCAAATGCTTCAAGTGTCACAGTTGGATTGATGGTCAGACATTAAACCAGAAATTCCAACAGCAATTGTGTGTCGGAAGGCTTTTGTTTTCCTTCCAGTTCCTTTCAGAGTGTTTCATAATTTCATATCCTGTTGTTTCTCTTACACACTAAAATTTGTTCACACATTTAGTTATATACCCTAGTATTCAATTCTTGATTTCCTCATCTTAGATCAAAATAGCGGTGTTTATTATCTTACATTTGCTATCAAAGCAGGTATAATTACACTGAGTAACGTGATACAGTACACAAATGAACAATATTTGCAGCAAGCAAGACAGATAAAACTTCATTAGAATTATGAGTTTTCTGAATGCACAATTAACTGTACTCTGGTCAAAGTCAGCTAATCCCTCACATTTTTTTAAATCTCTTTTGAACATGAGTAATAACTGAAGCAATACTGACCTCCGGATTTACTATCCTCCGTTCAGGACTAGCTTAGTCCTGCATGGAGCCAGCCGTTTAGGAGCAGGATGGCGGCATGCCATGTATAGTAATGAGGCGTGCTGCTTGAGCTCCTAGACTTACACTGTGTGTGTAAGAGTGCAGGGGGTGTGTCTGAGAGAAGAGCTCTTAGAATATATATGGCCCTGCAATGAAGAACAGCAGAAAGGGGTATGAAATGAGTGAGACATAGGTGACCACATATCCCCACCAACAGTCCCCCTTGTGTACAACAGCAACAGTATATATAAATAAAATGAATAAACCCTTTTTTTTTTAAATCCGATTAAAGCTAACCGTAGGTGCACGGGTGTGCCCATCACTTAGCTACGTTTAATGCAGCTTAAATGGCAGACAAGGGTAACAAGGAAGATATATGCAAATGAAGCAGCATAGCAATAGTGTAGTGGGCAGAGCATTTGCCTTACGAGCAGGCATTCCCGGTTTGAGTCCCACTGCAGCACATTCCATTTTCCACAGCAAAGCATGTTATGAGTAATATTTTATGTTGCATAACCCACTAAATAACATATTTTCATGAACTGGAGTACTGCAGTAAATGCACATGTGAGGTGTCAGTGTCATAATGAATAAGGCACTAGTAAGCAGGTTTAAGCACAAATAAGCAGTAGTAAGCATATTTAAGCACTAGTAAGCGGGCTTAAGCTCGTTTGCATGGTAGTAAGTAATGCCTACACTGGTTAAACAATTCTAAAGCTAAGTCTCAGTAAGCAGATGTAACGGCAGGTTAGCAGTGCTTATCGTCACGCAAACTCGCTTACAAATGCTCAAAAGTGCCTTAATCTCTCTGAATAAAATGGCCCTTGTTCTGCCCATGAACAAAATAAACAGCCATGCAGGTCTCGAACCCAGGACCCTATACACCATAGTCACAGTAGTTAACCATCAAGCCATTGCAGTAGTACAGAAGAATGAGGTATAAGCAAACAGGTCCTCACCATAGTGAAACAAAACTGAACCTGTAAAAGGAATCAGTATACAGTTATATGTTCCATAACCCACTACATAACATACATATCTGAACTGTAGTACAGCAGTAAGCCTAGAAGTGAGGTGTAATTGTAATACAGTGTTGAAGTCCCCAATAAAACACAAGGACCCCATACAGTGTACGTACACATGAGTCATGGATACCAGGCATACATATAAGGTGTAATGAATAATAACTCAATGCCAAAAAGGAATTATAATGCAAAGTCTAATGTAAGCAATGCTAAGCATTGCACAGGGCAGCCTAGGAGGCATAAGCAATGTGTAGGCCAGCTAACTCATTGTGCCCAGTGGTATAACCCTTTAAACAATGCCAACCATAGGTAAGCAAGTTTGCCCATAGCTTAGCCTTTTCAAAACCAGCCAATCAAGGAAAAGTAAGGGAAATCGACCCTACTTAAACCCAAGAGGTGGGAATACATCTCATAACTGGTTGCAGCTTCTCCTTGCAGGCACTATGATAGTAAGGGGGAAAGGTGTGCGCTTTCGGGATCAATGCTAGTGCATCCAGGAGTCCAAGGTCATGGCAGGACTTCTTGTCAAAGAGCATGACCAGAGACTGCTGCAGGGCCAGTACCAGGGCTCCCAATATAAGGCGGAGGCCTGGGACCATCTCACCCGTGACCTCACCAGTGCCACTGGCATACCCTGAACTGGTGAGCAGGTCAGGCACCACTATGCTGACCTGAAGCAGTGTAAGGGGGACCTCTTGGAGGAGTGGCATCAAGATGCTAGAGTGGCAAGGGATGTACCAGTCACGTGTAAGTTTCACCCCAGTATGTGTGTAATAATTGCCAGCTCAGGTATATCATGGATATGTTTGGCTAAATATTCCTCTTATGTCCCCCACAGCTGCAATGGAGTGGGCCACGAACCAGAAGGCCCACATCAGTCACCTGACGAGGTTTCAATGCGAGGCAGCTCAGTAATACTCACGCATTTATTGTGATAGGAAATAAAACTAAAAGTAGTAGTAAATTAATTGCCTGTATAAAACCTGCATTGTTCAAGGCAAGTACTGCATACACTAGAGAATATGGCAGGAATAGTCTCATATTGTTTGTATAGCAATAAAATTGTAATAGAATTAAATAAAACAGGTCTAACTGCTGGACTGCATGTGTATATTCTGGTCTCATATGGTAATGTAGATTTGCAATCATGTAGTAGTACTGTTGTAGTAAGCACTCGGTTACCCACACTGTGCACCATAAAGTGAATGTGTAGGAATACCTGTATATGACAGGTGAAATCCCCAGAGGCCATTTAGTGCAACTGAGAGACACATAGTCAGTAAACAGGGAAAATGCAGAATAACACATGCAACTGAGATGTGAACTGTTGTTTTTTTTAGCACACACAGCCACGGTTCAAATCCTGCCATTGTTAGTAGTCTGCATACAGAATCATACCCCACAAATGTACAGATATGTCCAGAATGTCCAGTGAAGTGTCCCATATCTGTTGCCTATCAACCTGTCCCCCTGGGAAATCAGTGGGATGATCCCAGATGTATAGGCAGCAAACAGGAAATACAACTGATGGACACACATCTATAAGAACAAAGCTGGTACACTAGCAACTCCCCAATACCTTATGTGAGAAAGAAGCCACGTATGTCACATTTACGCCCCAACTTGTCAAGTTGTGGTCAGAGTGTGTACAGTAACAGAGCGAGATGTATGTGCATAATTGTAATGTGGAATCTGGTACTGTGTGTGGGAACATTCAGGTAGTGCTAATAAACATTCCTCCCACAGGTCTGTCAGATACCAACACTGTGCCCAGAAATACAAGAATGATATGCAGTTGCTCTGAATAATGAGGTATTACACATCACTGTCACCCACAATGTCCTACAACTTATAACTGTCTAGGAAATCTGTATAAGAGTGTTGTAATACAAGGTCAGAATGTCATCTGGTCCCATGGATGCTGTATTCTTAGCTTTGGAGAGTGTGTTTTTACCTGTGTGGCCGTTATTACTGGAATTTGGCAATCTTCCATTATTGAGATGGGCCATTTAAAGGGGTGAGAGGGGGGTGAAGATGGCATTGAATCGATCTGCCAGGATATTGGCAATATCCTTGGGATCAGTATATTTAATGCCATTCTGTTTTAGCTCAGAGCAGATCTGAGCATTGCCATTTAGATTCTTGACATAGTTATAGAATGCCTTGTGGTTGTCTTTGGAATATTTGGCAATTTTATTTTCATAACTAACTTTGGAGGATTTTATGAGGGATCTCAGTTTCTTACTGAGACTGGTAAGGGAGATTTTAGCATCCTGGGATTTTCCTCTTTTCTGCAACAGTTTCTTCCTTTTGTTGTAAAGTTTGTTTATGGCAGGGGACCACCAGATTGGCTTCCTTTTTTTGGAGGAGAGCATCTTGGTTCTATTTAGGATGGCACGATTAATGCATGAGTGGATGTGCTCGTACAGTGCCTTAGTGTAGGATTCAGCAGTCAAACTTTCAGTTCCCGTCTGCATGGGTGTCATGAAGTTTGTCACTTCTGACTTGAGTAGCATGAAGTTGGCTTTGGAGAAGTTTTTTATGGAGGTTTCCTTACTGGGGGTCATGTTGCACAGCTAGCATGTGCACCACATAGTCTGTAATGCTGACAGATGCCAGTGGCTAGTATCTACAGTGAGTGACATCTGAACCTCATGTGGTTGTGGCCCTTTGGCTGTATGCTGGGTGGGACAGGCCTGGATGGCTCCTTGTCAAAGTCACCCTCTTCCACACATCTATGTATGTCTACCTTTGGCTTATTATAGTGTGTTGTCCTTAGCTATATGTCTGCATTCCTGTCCACTGTGTGTGCAAAGCATGTGTGGTGCATACTGAGGAGTGTCTTCTGCACTAACATCTGCAACTGCCAGATATGTCTGGTCCACTGGTGTTTGCAGACATGGCCTTCATGTGTTTAAGTGTGTGAGCATGCCCAGTATGACCTTTCAATATGTTGTTGACTGACATTGCCTTCATTTCTCTAGGTGTGTGAGCATGCCCAGTATGGCCATCTTTATTGAATGTGTAGATCAAGTCCAGGTAGTCTGTACTGCAGTGCTGACCTATGTGTTGTACATCTACAGGTAGCATACTGTTTCTGCAGGGTATCCGTCAATCATTTGGTATTGACTGTTACTACATTCTACATTTGATGGAGGGGCACACCTGACTATTTCTACATTTCTACACAGGATTGGGGGGGGCACACCTGACTGTTACTACATTTCTTCATAGAATGGGCAGGCACGCCTATTTCTACATTTCTACACTGTATTTGGGGGGCACACATGACTGTTACTACATTTCTATGTAGGATGGAGGGGCACACCTGACTATTTCTACATTTCTACTCAGGATTGGGGGGCACACTTGACTGTTACTAGATATGTACGTAGGATGGTGGGGCACACCTGACACTTGTACACATTTGCTATGACTGTACTGGTATGTCAGGTACTCCATTTCATTCTGTAGTCTTACCTATCATGCTGACTAGAGGCATACCAGTGTACTACAGATCTTAGCTTTTATTTACCTACATATTAGTTTCTGACTTCCTACACTTCAGAACTGATGCCCCACTGCCTGAACTGCTGTAGTCTGTCTGTGTAGGTCTGGGGGGATTACCCATAGGCCTCATTCAGAGGCCATAGTACTGCCTTTGTTTGTGTTTGTCTACACCTGTCCTGCTGGCTGTGACTGTTGTTGGGTATATAAACCCCCCTGACTGGCATGTGTGAGTCACTTACCTTGTGGGTGTCCCAGTATTGAGGGTGGTGCTGCAGGGCTGCCTATGTCGGATGCACATGGTACACTCCCTACACATGGTTGAGCACATGTAGTATAATGTTTGGCTTCCCTTTAACTGTATGTGAGAGTCAGAGAGAGGCATTATTTCCTGGGCCCCTCCTGTGTCAGTGTATGTGCCATGCATTGTCTCTTTACCAAGGCCAGGGCATACTGGACACGCCTCCTTCTGCCTACTGGGGCAGGCTTAGGTTGTTCCTCCTCTGAGTCACTCTGTGCCTGTGCAGACCTTGGCAATGGTGAGGGGCTGTGTGGCCCTGCCCCGTGCTGTTCCTACTGCAGCTGTTTCCATAGGATCATAGTGTGTAGCATGGCACATACGAGGACAATTTGGGTACATGTAGCTGGTGAGTACTGCAAGGCCCCACCGGATGTGTCCAGGCACTGGAACCGCAACTTGAGCATCCCAAACACATGCTCTCCTATAATTCTGGTCTGTGCGTGTGCCTCATTATGGAGTTCTTGTTCAGGTGTGTGCATTTCTGATGGGTGTCATCAGCCACGGCTACAGTGCGTATCCAGCATCCCCCACTAGGTGACCGTGAGGGATGTCCCCATTGGCAAATCTCTGATACAGCTGCATCAGATGCCAGATGTGGGAATTGTGACAGCTTCCAGGGCAGCCAGCACACACATTTATTATTATGCCCTGGGCATCGCACATCACCTGGCAGTTGATGGAGGGGAAGCCCTTGTGATTGATGTAGACACTACCCCGCTCACCGGGTGGTGGTTTGATGCATATGTGCATGCAGTCTATAGCACCCACTACCTCAGAGTATTCTGCTATTTGGTGGAACAGTTGTATATTTCTGGCCAATGCCTCATGGGTGTTGGGGAAATATACATGCTCACCGACATGTGCTGACATGGCATCCAGGAACTGGTGGAGTACCCTGGATGCTGATGCTTGTGAGATCCCCATCATATCCCCAGTTGGCCTTTGGAAGGTACCTGTAGCTAGTATTCTTAGGCCTACACATACCTTGGTATCCACTGGGATGGGTTCCCCTCTATTAGCTCTGTGTGACAGGCATGGCCGGCACAGCTCAACAATTTGCTGTAGGAGGTCCCTGTCCACCTTATAGCGCTCCACTATCTCCATCTCATGTAGCCCTTGGTAGGTTACTCTGGGTCTGTACACTCTTCTCTATCTCTTCACTGTGGTTGGTCAACAGCATTCATATCCTCACCACCCTCAGCCTCTTCCACAAGTTGTTGTATGATAGCTATTACAGCCCCTATCATTTTGCTGTTGTGAATATTAAAAGTTCCCTGCTTGTCTACACCGGTGTTGTAGAGTGTGGAAAAAACAGAGGGGAAGGTGTTTGCATAGTTTATAGAAGTGTTCTGGGCTGGACTGGTCTTCTGCCTGTGTAATTGGCTGATTCTGATGCATTTCACCTGCCAGCTATGCAAGTTCTCCTTAATTACCTTCCTACTGCTGTTTTCCCTTCCCATTGCCTTCCTGTTTAAGCCCAGGGGCACGCCACGCAAACAGAGTGCTCAAATGTGCATAGTGCTGCTATTTCCTGGTTTAAGTTTTTTTAAAACCTTTAAAACCCGGTGTGCCATGTGCACACCCGCTTAGGCAATGTACAGAGTGCTAGGCAGATTCAGACACACCCCCTAGCTTAGCTGTGCTAAGCTAGGAGCAGACCCGGGCCACATGGCTCCAATCCACTTACAGTATGCCTGATACACCCCCCATGATGTCAGCTAACTCCTAGGCTTGCACCAAGCTATTCCTACTCTTACACTGTTGGGATCTGACTAGCATGCTGGGGAAAACTGGGATTCACTATCATTCCCCTTATTTGCATAAGATTGCCTGCTAATGCATAGTTACATGTCTCACACTGAGCCTCCTCCCTTAGCAACCACTACTCACTGGCCATGTTGTCTTCTGCCTGCCATTGGCTTGCATGGCAGAATAGTGATTTTAGTTAGAATGCTTAATTTAGGTTTATTTTGTTATTTTCCTCCGATCCTGTTTGCACACCACTGCCCTACGCTTAAACAGCCAAGATCGGCTAAAAATAAATAAAATTGTATTTTTTATTTTTTTTGGCTGTTTACAATGCCAATGGCCTTATACATGGCCATTGGCATGCTTCCTAACTGATATGCAGCCTTTATTTGGAGCTCCTTTTTGGATTTTGCAGAAATGTACTCATTACTAACCGAGTACATTTCTGCAGATTGTACTAATCTTGCACGGCCGGTTGCAGGTTTCCTGGATCGCAAATACACCTCATTTGCATGAATTTCTCCTGCAAATGGGGTGATTTGCATATAGGGGCGTAGTCTGTGCAGGATTAGTGCAGGAGTGCTCGTGCACGTTCCTGCAGACTGTTCCTGGATCGCACAGCAGACATATTGCCTGCTAGAGCTCCTGCACTGATCTTGCACGCTGTGCAAGGCATAGAGAATCTGGGGGTGTAAGTTTCCTTTGCATTGAGAAGAGAGTCATTTTTTAATATATCAATACAACAAAAAGCTCATTCATAAAAAGATAGTGTATTTTTCCGTTTGCAATAGATGTTAGTAGCATTCATTTCTCTCTCCCTCTCTCTCTCTTTGCTTTTGAGTTACTTTCTCAGCTACTTGATATACAGGTCTTCATATTTTTAATCAGTTTTGCTTTCTTCTGCTATGACAATCAAATCCGTGTCTCCATTCATACCTCCTGATTTCTGCTTCCTTTGACACTAAAAATAGGAAATGACATCCAAGAACAATCATTATCTTCTGAGAGTTAAGAAACCTTCTCTATATTCTCAGCAACCCCCCCCCCCCACCCACCACCACCACCATGAATAGGAAGCAGAGATCAGTGCCTGTCACATCCACAATTTTTAATAAAGTATTTCTGCAATCCAAGGCAGGATTGTGCTGTCTGAATCCAAGATTGCTAATGTTGCAATGATTGTATTCTTCAGACATTGCTTTTACTGGAGAATTCTGTATAATACCCTTCGCCTCAGTTAAACAATACCGTGTGGGCCAATCAGTCCTATTGCTACCTTGCAGGGTCTTCCAATGTCCAGGTTGTTAATAAAGTTTGGCTCATCTGGAGAATAATCAGAAACAAAGTCTGTATGCCATGGAGATAGCTGTTATTTACTCTTGGTATAGTTATATAACTAAAATACAAGAACACAGCAAAAAAACTCATTTTAGTGTTTTTAAAAAGACATTGTAACTTTTTTTTAATTTACACCAGGTGTTAATACCATTCATTTTCACTTTGTCTCTGTCTCTTTCTCTCCTTGAATTTGAGTTTTTTTCACTGTTCTTACAATACAGCGCTCGGTTTTCAAAATCAGTTTGACTCAATGGACCATGATTCTCCTTGCTGTGGTTCACTGAACACTTTCAGCTGAAACTCATTAAAATGTCTGCAGCATTGAAAGTCCATTCTGTCTGTGGCAAACACATTTCCTAAATATCATTTCTGGCTGAAATACAGTTAGAAAAATCATTCTGTCAACTGAAATGTCTCTCCATATATAAATATTTTTCTATCTTCCATTGCTCTTAATGGCAAGCAGTTGTCTAACAAATACTCTTAAAGATCTATAGAATGCCACACAAGTTTTTTTCTTGCCCAAAACATCAAGATACACAGTTTAGCTCTTTGTTTACCATCTGAAAGTATTGAATGAAAGAAACATTTGTCAGTTCCATTGTTAACCTTGCAAATGTTATGGGAAATCATGTGGCAGGATCACTGCACAATTCTTACCTCAATTTATAAACCAAACTTGAAAATGAAGTTATTTTATTATGCAGTAATTGAACAAAACAATTCAATATTGTCTAGCAATGTATAGTGTATCAGAAGATACATGTTGAAACCTCAGTACACTACAACTTAGTATTATTTATTTACTTGTTGGGTTATTTGACCACTAATAAACTCCTGAGCTATACCTATTTTCACATTTTTAATGAGGCCTGGGGGAAACTCCAGCTTCAGATACTGTGTACATACAATTAAATTTAATATGAGACACTAAGGTCAGCTCTGTGGTACAAAGCAATGAAGCCTTGACTGCGAGCCATGCTACCCACATTCAGTTAAAGGACCTGCCCCTGGCAAGATGACCAGGAGGAAGGTGAGCCATGCTACCCACATTCAGTTAAAGAACCTGCCCCTGGCGAGATGACCAGGAGGAAGGGAATGAGCAGTATTTTTTTGGCTCACCTATTCTACCCCCAACAGAGCTTGACTACATGCCATCATATCATCTGTGGTTAAGTTTTGCATTGATGTCATTAAACACCAGGAACGGGGCACATTCCTTGTTGGGCAGATGGTGTTGGGAAGAGGTACGCAGGTCCAAGAATGAACTGTGAATGACAAAGTATGACATACAAAGGATGCCAGACAGGAAGACATGCAAGGCATACACAGTGCCAGTGCCAGAGGGAAAACCAGTTGTTAAATGGCATAACACGATACTTTTTATACAGAGACCTCTACTGAGAATAAATTGTAAAGTTAAAGAAAGGCATAAATTTGATAGCTATTTCATTTGTAATGATATTGTTATACTGTTAGACTTGATATCACAAAATACTAGGTCTGCCATTAATTTAGGAAAATAAATGAATTTTTTTGGAATATGACGCTTCACAAATACAAAATCTTGTGAACTTTAATGAAAAAAAAGGGACAGGAAAGAACAACAAGCCACGGTGTGACTATAGGATTGGTTCAGTATGAAATGTTAGATATGCAGTTTGGAACAAACTTATTTGTGAGATGCAACATAAAAGTTGCAAAAATAATTGAAAAAGAGCTGTGAAAAAGTATTTCATTTAAACAAAAAGACAGACTCAAGAGAGCTATGGACAGTGGTTTTGAGACCTGGTTAAATACACAAGTAGAAAACAATAAAATTATGTTTTGTCAAATTTATTTTTTACACAAAAGCAGAGAGATGTGATTTGGTAAGTGTTCAGACAAACTGCTATTTCTGAGGAAAAGATGGCATTTGGTTGGAAATTGTGTTAAAAAAGATGGAAACAATGTAGGAAGAAGAAGTGTTGTATTGTAAGAATGTAATGCATCTGATCCGTTCTGGTTTGACTTTACTGCAGATGAAATGTAGCAGATCAAAGAAAAATGAAAGCATGGAAGAGTAAAATGCTGAACTACAGAAGGAAAGTAAAATATCAGCCTGTAATAAAATGCTACCAAAAGGAATGATAGCTGAGAAAAGGCAAAATAAGAAAACATAGTGAAATATGGAGAAGGTTTGATTGAACTTTAAAAAGTTGTCTTCAAAAGAATGTTTGTTGATTGCAGAGTGAAAATACTGAGCCAAAAAAAAAATTACAGAAGTTTAGAATCAGAAGAAGACCAGGTATATCATGAAGGATGATGCCATGGATGAGAAAGAAACATGATAGGAAGCAAAAGTATAAAAGAAAATGAAAAAAAATGAAATTAGGCATTTTTAATGGAAGCATATTAATTGCCTATAAAAATATAATACCAATTTGATACAAGAAATCCAATAAAAATAATTTGTAGGATAGGTTCTTAAATAAAAAGAAAAGCAGTATGAAATACTATGGGGAAGAGAGATACTAAACTGAATTCACAAGGTTACCATGAGCTGTGCAGAATGTGTACACCTCATGGTAACCTTTTTGAATTCAAAGACAGCCTTAACACAATTTTTCTGCATGAAGATGCACAATCCTGCTTTGAGCTGCCTACACAGCCATTTTACATCCTAATGAAGCAGAACAGTGGAGAGGCATGTGCTCATTAGCCATGTGCTCTCTACCCCACAACTTCATAGGTTCATGGATAAGTACTACGCTACCTGCCCTTGTGAGCAGTTTTAAACCTATCCAGTTTCCCTTGAGAACCAAACCATGTGCCTCTTGCATGCCAGGCAAATACCTTAACCACTATCCCAGCCCCCAAGGTAAAAAAAGAGACAGCACTGCATTGCCCAGCAATTAAACCTGAGTCTCTTGTGTGGGAGACAAGAATTCTACCAGTGAATCACCAATGCAAATTTATCCCAGAGAATGTACCTACGTGCCAAACCCAAGCAATTCATACACTCACTTGAATGTGTGGATTAGCTTGACTGCTCCTTCCATGTTCTGGTAATGGCTATGTTCATCCATTGTGGTAGATTTAAGTGCTGGGGTGTTTAGTGGTAAGGTAAGATTGTAAGTGTGAGTGAGTACATGTGAGGGGTTCAATATATGACAGGATGTGTGAGTATGTTTGAGAAGTGGCAGTAGTGGAGGGAGGGATGTGTGTGTGTGTGTGTGTGTGTGTGTGTGTGTGTGTGTGTGTGTGTGTGTGTGTGTGTGTGTGTGTGTGTGTGTGTGTGTGTGTGTGTGTGTGTGTGTGTGTGTGTGTGTGTGTGTGTGTGTGTGTGTGTGTGTGTGTGTGTGTGTGTGTGTGTGTGTGTGTGTGTGTGTATTTGTGTGTGTGTGTGTGTGTGTGTGTGTGTGTGTGTGTGTGTGTGTGTGTGTGTGTGTGTGTGTGTGTGTGTGTGTGTGCACACATGTGTACTTTTGGGGGTTTGAGTGACTGCCATACCTTTCCATACCCCTAGACTAATGTGCGAAGTCTATACAATTGGGTTGGGAAATATTATCACCATAGATTACTGTTAATTCTCATGTCCTAATGGTACATTAGCAGTGCAGACAATTTGGAGTGGGGACAGCACTAGTTATCGGGGATGACTCTAAAAGTCTTGTGCCTTAATGGTACTTTAACAGTAAAGGGATGGGGTCAACACTAGATACCAGGGATTAATTCTCATGCCTTACCATCACTATAGCAAACTGCGATGTATGTTTCTGTATTACATCATTGTACTCTGTAGTGCTGTTATGCTACACAGTGGTGACTCCCAGTCCAAGCAAAGCAAAGCATATTATGCACTGGGTTACTAGGTGCATTTGTGTGCCAATCAGTAAAATGGGGAGAACACTGCACACCACAGGAGGGCTGCAATGATTCATCTCCATGGAGATGCTGTTATGCAGTTCTGCAAGGTATTTATAAACACCAGGGCTAATGAGAGCAGCAAATGAGGAATTACATGAACAATATTAAACTAGGAGGCTATTTTATAATGATTCAACATGTTTGTTGATGACCTTTAAGTATAAGTTTAAAAGATGATGTACCGGGATAAAATAGAGTACCATATGTGAAAAACATATTAAAAAAACTTAAAAAAGTACTAATACATAATACAGGGGAGACTTTAAGGATACAGAAAATTTGAAAATAATGAGGAAAAAATATGCAAGAATAGATGTAGAGACAGAAATGTATATACATACATACATACATACATACATACAAATATTTCAAGCATGGGCATTAATGCCCTTCTAGCTAGCCAATATACCAAAACACTTGTTCCCATAATGTGTCCAGGCTATACTTAAAGACATCTAAACCAGCACTTGCTTTAATGTAATTTGGTACTCTGTTCCATGCATCAGCTACTCTCTCAGAGACCCAATTAGTACACTTCTCATTCCTACAGAATCTTCTACATAGATTGTCTGATGATTCTCTACTACTTTTTGATAACCCCAAACATTCCCAGAGGTAGTTGTCTCTAAATGTCCTATATACCTGAATAAGATCTCTTAAATATCTATAACAGACACTGTACAAGTTTAGATATTTTAGTCTTTCACAATAACTTAAATTTTCACATCCATGGATGCACTTGGTATATTTTCACTGTACTTTTTCCACTTTACTCATGCTTGTTTTTATTAGGTTTCCATATTGTTATTCCATACTCAGGTTTGGGTCTAATGTAACTAACAAACATTTGACTTCATCATTTCAGATTTCCTATACTTTAGAAATCTTTTTATAGAACCTATAGTTCTATAACTATCATTAACCAATTGGTTGTTATAATTAGAAAAGCTCAAAGCTGGATCTACCCATATACCCAGGTCCTTAAATGATTCTTTAGTTTCAATCACTGTGTGCTGTATTAAATATTCATCTTTCAATTTATGTCTCCCAAATCTCATATGCTTAGTTTTTGATGTATTTATTAGCATATTATTCTCCTGTGCTTAAATGGTCAATTTAGTCAAGTTCTTTTGCAGACACGCCTTTCCTGTAACACATGTAATCATTTTACCCAATTTTAGGTCATGTGTATACAGACTGTAGAACACCTCAGATGAAAAAGTTAGGTCTGAAAGATACAATCTAAACAAGTAAGCAGTTAGGACAGAGCCTTGTTGGACACCCTGACTGTTACCAAGAATTTCACCTGTCCAGTTGATGTATGATACTTGCCATGTCCTATTTGTAAGCCATGCAACTATCCATCTTATCAAGAGTACATCAAAACCTAGTTGTTCTAATTTATTGATCAGTGTTATGCTGAAGTTAATTCTATATAAATTACATCACAGCACAATTTTTCATTCATAGCTGTAATTATATTGTTATAGAACATCATGTTGCAGGTGGTAATAGATCTGTTTTCAGCATATGCATGCTGATATTTGCTTTTATGTCCCAACCTATCCAGTTCTGACAGTAACTTATCCAATATTACTTCTCCATTATTTTTATGCAACATGAAAGTAAACGTAAGGGTCTATATAGGTTTATAGGTTCATAGGTAGGTACTAGGCTATTGGCCCAAGGGCCTACATAAGCCTAGCCAGCAAGGTTCCATAGCTTACGCCACCCAAGAAAGTTTTTTTCCTGTGCCACTGTCCAGCAGATATACAGAAGTGATCCCTGGGGTGTATTTCCTATTTCCCATCCACTCATCAAGATTTTTCTTGAAGAGTGCTAATGAAGAACTTTGCTTAACATAGATGGGTGACTTGTTCCAGAGTATAGGAAGTCTCTGGGGCAGGAAATGACTCTTGATTTGTCCTACTCCTCTTTCTCTTAAAGACAGGTTTAATTAGAGTGTGTCTCCAACCTTGACAAATCTCTCCATATTTATATAACATAGTAAATTATAGATATAATGGTACTGTAAGTTCTTGCTGAAGGGTTCTTAGGTCATTATTACTAATACCACCATCTCCCTATGCTTTGTTTGGATCCAGTTTGTGCAGTTATTTTTCAATATAATCTAATTTGATTCCAGTATCTGAAGTTACCTGGATATCTCCAGGACAAGTTATCACATCCCTTTGTAGAGTCAAACTGTTTTGCATAAGATTTGTTAAATATATCTATAATCTGTTGTGTCTGAGAATAATTTTTAGAATATGCACACAGTTTATCAATTTGCATGTCTTTACTCCTTCACCATCTTATGTAATTATAAAAGGTTTCCTATTATGCTCAATATCTTTATATAAATTATCTTCAAATTTTTCTTAATATTGCCTCAAACTACTCTTAATTTGTTTGTCCATCTTGTTTATTTAAATTTTCAAAGTTGTAGTTTGACCTCTCTGCTGTTTCTTATAATTTTTGTCTCTCACGTTAATCAGGTATCTTGTTCTTATGGAAATATATACCCTTGACATTGTGTGCCTAGATCCTGATGTTAAACTTCTTTTTTTTTTTTTTTTTTTTGATTTTTTTGCACTCAAAAAATTTCCCTTTCAAAACTTTCCATATTCCATCTACAGTTTTTCCACTGAACACATCACTCCAGTTAGTTTTACTGTTTTGTTTCCATATAATCTGTAATTAATCTTCTGTGCATTTGTTTAGATTTCAGTTTAGAAGAATTATCTAGCAACAAATTAACTTTTATAACCCCATGATCACTGCACGTTAATGGTGGTAAAACTTGACTTGAAGTAACAGTAATTTCTTTAGGAACACAAAAAATGTCTAGTATGTTCCATTACCTGGTAGTTATTTTTTATTTTTTATTTTTTTTTTACAATCTGAAGCCATTGTTGTTCCTGAACATATGTTATGAATGCTTTTCTTACTAATGCTGCTGAATCAATATTATTCCAGTCTGATTTGAGTAAATTTAAGTCCCCAACTAATAGTATTCTTTCCTCCTGTGTTTCATGCAAGAAATATATGAATTCCTCTAGGTCATCAGCACTTAACTTTGTTGATCTATATACTCCATCAATTGTTATATGTTCCAGGATTGTCTTTATTGTCACAGTTGCACAGTCTATAGTATTGATGTTATCACTGAACATGAAATAATCACAAGACTCATAACTATCTTTAATCCCTATCATAACACCTCCACCTGATTTTTTGTTAGAATGTCTGTTACAGTAAAAACATTTATACCCTGACAGAAGTGGTTTCCGTTCATTGTTCTTTAACAATGTTTCAAAAACAATAGCAACATCAATCTTGTGGGAACGTATCAAATTTTCCAATAATAAAACTTTATTATTTAATGTCCTAGCATTAACAACCATCAGAGATGCATCAAATGTTGCTATCTGTGAACTGTTAAATTTTTGACTTTGCAAAAATCTGGCCTTGTGTTTGTCAAATATTTCAAAATATCTGCTGCAAAAATTCTCTTCCCTGATTTGACAAAATGCACGCCATCCTGTCTGAACACATAGGTCCCCAAAACTAGGCTTGGATGCTCTACACATTTCCATTTTTTAAAACAGGACATTTTTCCATGTAGGTGTTTATCCAAAAAATCTTTTCATTCACAGTGACCTGACTATCCTTTGTATATGTGATTTGTGAAAAATATGTCCTAATGCCAGTACAAGCGATACTATCTAAGAGGGTTGCAAGTTCCTTACTAACAGTCAAAGAGTCCTTGCAGATGAGATCATTTGTACTGACGTGAATAAAAACAGATTTGTACTTCCTCACATTAAGGCATTCCAAGGCTTGTCTCACATCTTTTATTTTTATTCCTGGCAAGCATAACACTATTCCATGTTCAGTATGAACTCCGCAAATGTAAGCATCAGTACCTCTAATAATTGAATCTCCAATCACAAGAGTATATTTTATGACCAGATCTGAAGAATCTACAACTTCTAATACAATAATAATATCTGTTTTATCAACTGTTACAAAGGAATGATCTTCATCACCATTAGTTTTATTAATGCCACTGTTTTCATTGCATATTACATTTGCAAACATAAAATTCTCATTCAGATGGCTTTGTACATCCACAGCTTGAGCCATGTACTCAACATCTGTCTTTTTCTTTCTTTTTCTTACAGTAATGTTCTTCAGTTCTGCCATGTTCAGTTTTGATTTCTTCCTTTTCACCTGCCTTTGCCTCTTTTTTCTACCTTCTCTTTTGGAAAATGATGCCTTTTTCTGTAGACTGAAGGTTTTCTGATAGAAAAATGTTATCATTCCCCATAATTTGTGTGTTAAATAACAAAGCAGCGTCCTTTTAGTAAGTATTCTCTTTACTTTACAGACATTTATCATTTTTTTCCTTCCTTGTTATTTGTTGTGAACTTCTTCCTTTCTTTCTTTTTTGTTTCATTCTAAACATTCAGAATCCTTAGATTGCTGAATACTTGCATTCAAAATTCCAAAGTTGTCAGGGGCATCGTATTGTTTCATAGGGGTTGAATGATCTTTACAGACAATGGACACATCATTCCCAAAGTGTGATCTCTTTGCTCTTTGCCTAACATTATTTATATCATCAGTCCCGTCACTGATATATGTAACAACAGTTCGCCAAGCCGTGCCAATTGCGCAAGTATAATCATCAGATTTACTTCTAATAATGGTAAGCAAATCATCCAGCTTGTGACATGAGGAACAGAGATCACCAGGGTTATTAAGTGTTATCTTTAAATATGCTCAGCATTTATTATACTGTACAAGATATTTGTGCTTTAGCAAATCATTAATGACATACTCATTTAAGAAATCCATATTCAGCTTCAAACAGATAAAAAAATTATAAAAGAAAATGAAAATCGGTAACTGCAGAATTCAAACAGAACTTCAGTCGACTTCTATTATAGAAATCACACAAGTAATATACAACTAAATACTAAAGTAAGTACAGTAAAGTTGTTCTGATCATACAAGTTCTGAAAGTCACACAAAAGCTGAAATTCCTTTAGGTCATGCACAAGTGCACACAGTAGCTTCTGCTCACTATCACTTAAATTCGTACCTCTTTTTAACAGTAAAGATCAATAAATCAAAACAGAATTTTTTAGATAAGCTCTGGATTGTCATCTCTGCTGTCTCTGTGAATTTATAGCTCACTAGGACCCTTGGAATGGCTAGAGATTGTCTGTATAAATCCTATCCCTTTCTAACAACCAACAGTGAAAATTAAAGGTAAAATAAAATATAAATCAAAGTAAACATTCTTGTCTACAAGCTATCCCTTCGTTCCTACAAACAGTGAAAAACAGTAGTAAAACATAAAATACAAATTCAAATAAAACTTTTTTTACCAGTCATCTCCACAGTAAATTACAAACTAAGATAGGATTGTTTAGATAAGCTCTGGATTGCCCTCTTTGCATTTTGTGTGAATTTATATCTGAATAGGCCCATTGGGATGGCTAGAACTTGCCTGTCTGAAACCTATCCCTTTCTAACAATTGTAAAACAACAAAATAAAATTCAAAGTAAATATTCTTGTCTACAAGCTATCCATTCCTTCCTACAAACCGTGAAAAACAGTAATAAAAAATAATAAATTCAAATAAACTTCTCTTGCCAGCTAACTCCACAGTAAATCACAAACCTAGATAAGGTTGTTTAAATAAGCTCTGCGCCATTGTCCAGAGATGAACAGAGTGGCTAACTGTAGCAGCTATTGATTACATTATTATGTTTATGCAAATGCATGTAACCATTTAGAATTAGAATGCACAAATCAGGTGTACTTTTATTAGTTTAGTTCCAAGTATATTAGAAACTCCCACTATTGAAATGAATATACTACCTATGTTCACTATCTGTAAGCTATATTAATATGTACTTAACCATATGCTATGTGTACTTAAGGGAATTCTTATTGTTATATCTCTTTCACATTACACTATTTAGAAGCTGATACCCTGTGGGGTCATTCCCATACTGTTAATATCAATGTATTATGACTGCATACCACATAAATCTGCTGTATTTCACACTTTGAGTCTACATTAGTGATGATTATATTCTACTAGTTGTTGTCATCTTCTTTATATCTATAACAATATTTATATTCTGATGTCTGTCAGTGATACTCACATTCTGCTGCTTGTTATATTCTTATACTTGTAATAAACCCAGGATTCAATAATGCTAAAATTCTGTGTCCAAATAGTGCAGCTGCTCCTGCACTCCTGCATGGAATATGGCTGCTGAGCAATCCAGTAAACAAACCTGGGGACGTCCACGAGCCAGCTAACACTATTCTGCCATGGACACAACTGATTATGCTTATGATCACATTTGCCGGTAAAAATATGCAAATTAGGTCAATTAGCGATGCAGTAAGCAGGCAGGCATCCGTGGCAGAATAGTGTAGCTTGCAGAAATGTATTCGGGTACTAGCCAAACACATTTCTGCAAAAATCAAAATGGAGGCATGACACCTCAAAGTAAATCATGTATTCTAATACTCAGGCATGCCAATGGCCAAATATATGGCCACTGGTATGGAAAAGTGTTGCAAAATTATAAAAATAAAAATGTATTTTTTTGGCCAATCTCTGCTGTTTAAGCAAATGGGATCGTGCCAAAAATAAAAAAAAATGTGAAAAGGCAAATTTTAAGTGAAATCTGCATTTTGTCATTATAGTCTATGGCATGCAGACTCAAAACAATAGCAGGGAACAGTGGTTGCTAAGGGGAAAGGCTCTGGTGTAGTGCTGTAACTAGGGACTAAGGCAGTGGGGTATGCTGATGAGGGAAATTTACCGAATCACAAAAAGTAGACAAGTGCCATACTGCACCTAGCTGTGCAGGAGCTATAAGGCAGTGGTGTAAGCAGGAGAATCAGCTGACATTAAAAGAGGGTGTGTCATGCTTGGTGTAAGCACATTGAAGCTTCAGGGCTCCCAGTTGAGCTTAGCTAAGCACAGCTAAGCAAGGGGGTGTGTCTCAGGCTGTATTGACTTATTCCATGAAATGTAGAGCGTGATCATGTCCAGGGGAGGGCCATTTCTGCTTCAAAGTGTTTACTTTAGCTAAACAGGTTTGTGCAGCACACACCAGGTCTAAAACAAAAAATTAAAAAAAAAAACATCTGGAAATAGCAGGACTGTTTACATTTCGGCAGCGGGTTTGCTCAGCAAGCCTTGGGGCTTAAAAGGGGCAGAAATGGGAAGGGAAAAAAGAAAAAAAAAAGCAAATAGCAGAATAAAAGCAATTAAGTACTAATAAAATAGCAAGTAGGTGGAATGTATCATAGCCAGCTAATCATACAGGCAGCATCTGCAGCAAAACAGTATAAACTGTGCAAACACCTTTCAGTTTGGTTTTCCCTCAAACCTTGCACCATTGGTGTACACATGCAGGGGAATTTTAACCAAAAAAATGTTAGGAGCTGCCATTGCTTTGTTCGATCAGTATGTGCTAGAGGCTGAGGGCGGTGAGGAGGATAATGCTGACAACCCCCACAGACCGAGGAGATGAAGAGTGTTCAGATCCAGGGTAACTTACCAGGGGCTACATGATCTGGAGATAGTAGAGTACTACAGGGTAGACAGAGACATACTTCAGCAAACCATCAAGCTGTGCCAGCCTTAACTCAGACCCAGAGCTAACAGAGGGGAACCCATCCCAGTGGATACCAACGTATGTGTAGCCTTAAGAATACTAGCTACAGGTACTTTCCAAAGACCTACTGGGGACATGATGGGGGTCTCACAGGCATCTGCATCCAGAGTACTCCACCAGTTCCTGGATGCAATGCTGCCACATGCTGGTAAGTACATTTACTTCCCCAACACCCATGAGGAGAGGACCAGCAATATGCATCTCTTCCACCATGTAGCAGAATAGCAGAATATCTAGATGTACTGGGAGTGATAGACTGCATGCACATCCACATCAACACACCACCCAGTGAACAGGGTAGGGTCTACATAAACTGCAAGGGATTCCCCTCCATTAACTGCCAGGTCATGTGCAATGCCCAGGGCATTATCATGAATGTGAGTGCTGGCAGGCCTGAAAGCTATCACGACTCCCACATCTGGCATTTGTCACAGCTGTACCAGGCATTTGCCAGTGTGGACATCCCGTATGGCCATCTGTGGAGGATGCTCGCTATGCACTGGAGCCATGGATGATGACAACCATCAAAAATGCATGCACACCCACTCAAGAATGCCATAATGAGGCACATGCACAAACCCGGATCATTATAGAGTATGTGTTTGTGATGTTCAAGTCATGGTTCCGCTGCCTTGACATATTTGGTGGAGCCTTGCAGTACTCTCCAGCCACATGTGCACACATGTTCATAGTATGTGCCATGCTACACAGTATGATCCTGTGGAAACAGCTGCATCAAGAACAGCATAGGGAAGGGCCACACAGCCCCCCACCATTGCCATGGTCCCCACAGGCACAGGGGGACTTGGAGGAAGAAGCCCCTGAGCCTGCTCCTGTAGGCAGACAGAGGCATGCCCAGTATGCTAGGCCTTGGCAAAAAGGCAATGCATAGCACACACACTGACACTGTAGGGACCCAGGGACTGACACCTCTCTCCAACTTGCACACAGTAAAATGGATGCCACACACATCACACTACCTTTAGCTTACCCTGTATAGGCAGTGTACTGCATGCTTCCAACAGAGTAAGCCCTCACCCACTGTCCCCAAAACTGCAAAGGTAAGTCAGTCTTCTGAACAATAAATCAATGGAGTAGTATGTTCTGGAAGCATATCTATGGTATTGCTGCATGCATGCAAGAGAATGGGGTGGCCTACTGGGCTAGCAGCAGACAATTTACAGTTATGTGGGACACCAGGAAATGTCTGACCAATGCTGGCTTCCCCACACTATGCAGTATTATCAAAGCTGACAAATCCTACTGCAGTATGTGTTGGGGGCCATAGGTCACATGCATGAATGTCAATGTGGGGATCCCATACTCACCCCTCAGACTCACCCAGAAAGTCAGCTGTAGAAAACCATAAAGGAATGTCTGGCAAAGGCCCACAAATGGCTACTATGATGGAGTACCCTCCTGCAGACCTACACAGTGATATCACAGCAGGCCTTCTAGTTGTAGTAAGGGTCTGAAGGGTAAGAAGTCTGAAACTCAATTGTATGCCATTACAATGTAACTTGTGGTCTCTAGTGACATGCCTCTATTCTCCAAAACAGGGCACAATACTATGCTAAATGGAACCTAAATGTAAAGTCAATATCAGCACTGTATGTGCAAATGTGTGCTGTTGACAGGTGTGCCCCCCTACACCCATATTCCCATAGAAATGCAATAACATGTAGGTTTGTAGGGTAATAGCAGTAGAGTACACATTGCCAGGGCTGTACCAATCAACATGATAAGTTGTTGCATGTCCACAATATGCAGGGGTCAATGATCTATGTATATGCATGGGAAATACTGCCAGGATGTGGCCAGCACTTACTCCCAACTGTTGTATATTTGTGGCCTAGGTACAGTACTGTGGTACACAGGCCCATGTTTTAAGAATCTCAGTGCCAACAATTTCCCATGTCAGCCAAACCTATGGTGGGAGTTGTGCACACTATCCAGATGTCAATATCCATTACTGCCGGTAAGCTGGACAGGTCATGGACAGGGTGCCACACATATGAACAGTACACAGGTTGGAGGAACCTGCACAGTGCATACCATACTTCCCAACTGTACAGATCTTTTGCAGAATGTACAGAGGTTTGCATCATATTTGTGGTGTCTCTATCATGAAATAGTAGTTGTGTGACAAATCATTGGCAAACCACAAAAGTCCAAAGTCAGAAAGTAATGAAGGATTGTAGTGTCTCAGACCTCATACCCTACAGAAAACGCATACTAATGCAACATCTGTTATTGTATCACCCTTCTAGGTTTGTAAGGCCAATAGCTAAGATGGTCCCTATATTTAGGCGTTTCTCACCCAATCCCTTATGGCTTTGTCCAGATGTCTGTCTCACATACATAGAGAGGTATGGTGCCTAGTAGCACAGCAGGTACCTGAAGGTCAGTGTACTGGCAGGTCATAAAAAGCTGCCACCTCACTGTGTCAGCACTGACAACATGTCACTGGTCAACAGCCATGCTCCTGGAATGGCAGGTTGTCACAGAAGGAGCACAAGTATGCCTTGTATAGCTGTTCTGCTTGTCCTAACATTGCATTTGCCTGCAAAGCATTTGCAAAACAAGAAAAGGTCATGTCAAAACATCAATGGCAGACAGTGGAGAAGCAGATGTCACACCCATAACAGAAAGCAAGCAAGTAACAAACTGGTCCTCCAACTGTCTATGTATGAACAGTATCAGCAACCTGCCCCATGTGTGGGTCTTCATCTGACTGTCATATGTGGGCCTGTCCAGATGTCCAACTCAGTGACAGTTTGACAGCTAGACCAACATGTAGCCAAATAATAACATAGTAACACAAACTGTCTTGAGGACCCTAGCAGATGAAGTGGTGCAATGATGGACACCCTGCCAAATAGGTAAGATCAGAGGTGTGTAGTCCATAATCTTGTTCATAGGTTCATAGGTTCATAGGTTCATACTAGGCTATCTGCCCAAGGGCATTTATAAGCCTAGCCCATAGTTATGTGGCTTTCGCCACCCCTTTAGTTTGAATAAAAACTATGCCTATCATTTTGCTGTGCCTCTGTCAAGCAGTGACGCTGAAGTAATCCCTGGGGTATATCTGCAATCTCCCATCCATTGGTCAAGATTCCTCTTGAACAAGACCAGAGAGGTGCTCTGCCTCACATGTACCGGGATTTTGTTCCACAGCATAGGGAGTCTCTGGGTGATGAATCTGTCCCTCCAGCACGTTCTATTTATAACCGTGTCAAGGTTTAAGTCTCCCGCCCTTGTGGTTCTGAGGGATCTAGATTTTTTGAGGTGAAGCATATTCATCAAATCTGGGTTTGACATGGCCTTATATGTCAGGCACAGGTCACCTCTGAGCAAGCGGTATGAGACTGAATAGAGCTGGAGTTCTTTCAGTCGGGCAGCATAAGACATATTTTTGAGACCCTTTATCCTTTTGGTGAGGAACTTTTGGGGCCTTTCAAGCTGCAGCAGGTGTCTGGTCAGATACATTCGAACGGGCATTGTACTCAATCATAGGTCTAATAAGTGATGAGTACAAGGGGACGATGACCTCCCTTGATCTAGATGTGAATCCCTTCATGATCAGGTGGGTGATATAGAAGGTTTTCCTAACTACTTTAGCAACATGAGTGTCAAACGAAAGGCTACTGTCAACCTGGGTCCCCAGATCTCTGATGACTTTCTGTGCTCAGTGGATTGCCACCTATATGGTAGCTAGGGGTAGCCTTGTTTTTCCCAAAGGGTATGACTATGCTTTTTTTGGCGTTTAACTTCAGGCCATGGCTCTGGCACCAGTTATCCATTTCTGTGAGGCCCTTCTGGAGGATATCTGTGTCAGATGTGTTTTCGACTATGGCGCCCAGTTTGCAGTCATCTGCAAACTTTGTCAGCCATAACCCTCCTGTGTTTGCTTGTACTTCAGAAAAGTAGATGCCGAACAAGAGTGGACCCAGGACTGAGCCCTGTGGGACACCACTTGTGACAGGCTTTGAGTCTGACATGGCTCCAGCAACTCTGACCCTGTGGGTTCTGTCACTTAGCCAGTTTGCAACCCATCTTGTGATGTATGGGTTTACATTCAAGCTGATGAGTTTTTCGATGATACCTGAGTGGGGTATTGTGTCAAGGCCTTTGCCAGGTCGAGGTAGGCTGTATGGACTGCCTTTCCCTCATCAATGGCCTTGGTGACTGTCTCGAAAAAGTCAACCAAGTTTAAGAGGCAGGATCTGCCTTTGACAAAGCCAAACTGAGTTGGATCCAAAGTCTGCAAGTTCCCTATGTCTTTATTTATGAGTTCCATTATGATCCTCTCCATGGCTTTGCAGATAAGGCTTGTCAAGCTAATGGGGCGGTAATTTCCAGGGTCTGTGGAGGCACCGCCTTATGAAGTGGGACCACAGTCGCGTGCGCCACTCCTTGGGTACGTATCCTGAGGTGAGGCTAAGATTAAACAGCTGTCCTAACTGTGGGTTTAATTCCTCATTGAGTTCATGAAGCACACAGCCGGGGACACCATCCGGTCCCATGGATGCTGTGTTTTTTGCCTTAGTGAGGGCAGTTCTCACCTGGGCGTTGGAGATGTTTGGGGGACTACAATCCTCTGGAATAGATATCTCTCCTTTTGGGGGGGAGGGGGGGGAGAAGTTTGCACTGAACCTGTCAGCCAGTATGTTGGCAATGTGTGTAGGTTCAGTAATTTTCACATCATTTTGAACTAATTCTGAGCATATCTGGGAGTTTCCTCCTAGGTTTCTAACATAGCTAAAGAAGGCCTTATGATTCTCTTTAGAGTCCTTGGCGATTTTTCTCTCAAAATTTGCCTTGGATGATTTTATGAGAGCTCTTAGTTTTTTACTTATAATGATCAAAGGTGTCTTACCTTTCAAGGATTTTGCTCTATCTTGTAGTAGCTTCCTCCTTTTGTTGTAGAGCTTGTTTATGGCTGGGGTCCACCAGACTGGACGCTTGCCTTTGGTACAGAGAGTCTTAGTTTTGTTTGGGATTGCCTGATCCATGCAGTCCTGTAGGTGCTGGTAGAAGGCATTTGTAAGTGATTCAGCGGTTTGAGTAATGTTTACCACTGGCTCAGGGGCCTTAAAGGAGACCACACTAGTTTTTAGAAGTGTGAAATCGGCTTTTGAGAAGTTTTTCACTGTGGTCTTTTTGTTTCAGGTGGGGCGGGATGAGGACCTCCAGCGAGATTAGTTTATGATCTGATCTCACCAGTGAGGGGTATACTTCGGTGTTGAACATTTTGATCCCATGTTCGTGATGATGAGATCAAGTATGTTTTCTCCTCTTGTGGGGATGGTGACTAGTTGTTCCATGGCATTTGAGTTTATGAACTCCAGGAATCTTTGGGTTAGAGTGTTCGGGCTTGAGTAGTGTTCCCAGTCTATATTAGGGTAGTTAAAGTCACCTAGTATGATGGTGTTTGGAGATACATTTATCCCTCCAATGTTTTCAGGAAGGCCATGTGAGGTTCCTGAGTTTGAGAGGGTGGCCTGTAACATGCTACAAATTGCAGAGCAGTCTTGCCTATGGTTAATTGCACCTGGATGGTCTCCGATGCATCATGCGTTGCCACCAACCTTGAGGTGTGGGTGTCCTTTATGAATATGGACACCCCCCCCTTTCTTGGTGTTGTCCGGATTTTGGGGCGAACGCATGATATGAGGTGAAACCTGTTAGTGCTGGGGTGCTCTCAGGAGCCTTGAACCAGGTTTCTGTCACAGCACAGACATCGATGTTCTCCATATTGAGAAGGGCCTCGAGTGCGTGCATCTTGAGATTGAGACTTCTGGCATTGAGCAGCATTACCCTTAGTTTTTCCTTTTGGTGTTCTAGGGTGGTAGGTTTAGAATTTGAGCCTTGCCTAAAAAGGCACTATGGGGTGGCAAGAGCCTTTGCCAATATCCGGAAGCCCAGGGTGACAGGTGCAAGCCGTCCCTTGAAGCAGCGTGGCTTGTCCAGCATGTCATCCCAGGCAGACAGACATTGGATCCCCTTTGAATGACACCAGAATTTAAGCCAATTATTAAAGCTGATCATCTTATCACTGTATTGTGGCATCATTCTAGGTGAAGGTAGGATACTGCTCAAGGTCAGGGTCATACCTGCCTGGGCTACATAATCAGAGAGCTCCTCGATGTCCCTTTTCATGTAGTCCAAGGAGGTACGTCTCAGGTCGTTGACACCAGCGTGGACAATGACTGAGTCGTACTTGTACCTGCTGTTGAGAGACCTGAGTGCTTGCGTTATGTGGCGGATTCTAGCGCCTGACAGGCAGCTTACTGTGACCTTCTCTTTACTCAGTCTGGTGAGCGGGACGTCAGTGTGTCTGACTATGGAATCACCAATGACAAGTGTGTCTGGCATTTTGTTTGGCCTTAAGGGCTGTGACTGTTTGACACTCTGACTGTGTGGTCTATGTGTTGCATGTGTTGGGTCGTGAGGTGGTAGTTGTTTGGGTGTCTGCTTTGGTGGCCTCTGCTGTTTTGGTAAATTTTGATCAGAGCCTCGAGTATGTCTTTGTGTGAGTATGTGTATGATTTGAAGTTGTGATGGTACCATGTGTGACTGGGTATGTATTGTGTGTGGTTACCTTCTCCTCCTGTCTGGTCTTGCCAGTCCTATGTTGAGAGAGCTCAGCCTCCAGTTTGGCCGTATAGTTGCATCTCTCGCATGTATTTGTGTTTTGTGGGAGAAGGAGAGGATTGTCTGTGTACATGAGGCAGTTGTAACATTGCCTCAATATTCCCAGGTTCACCAGTTGAGCTGGAGAGGACACTAGCAACTGATCCCTCGACATACTAGAAGTAGTAGATAAAGAGACTTTCAAAGGACTCCGGGAAGTGGGTTTTAGGCTGGTGGGGTACTATCTATAATAAGAGTGCTTTATCAAGGTGCAAGTACTGTAGGAGTAAGTGCTAGGCTTTACAGATAGAGAATAGTCTACTTGGGAATCAAGTAGAGATGAACTTTTCAGTTATAGGATATGCTGGTTAGATCAGCAGTACAGCTCGAGGAAGGTAGTTTTAAGGGAAAATTGGAAGAGTGGAATTTAGATGGCCCAAATAGTTTAACCTTGTTTAACCGCTGCTCTTGTGTGCAACAGTGGTAACTCCGCGCTAAATCTCGCTTACACGCGTTTAGCGTGTTTTATAGCAGGGGGCTGAAGGGAGCTAGGAATTGGCCCAAAACGACCAATGGACTACTAGTTTCTGGCTGAAACTTCACCAAATCAGACAAAAAGGCCGCTCAGTGCTTCCCACTCCCACTGGTAAGCAAAGAAACTTCCCTCCTTCCTAATAAGGCAATGGATCAGTAACAGGAACTAAAAACAAAGCCCAGGGATCAGCAACTCTGAAACTGGACTACTCTAGTTCAGTAAGGCGGGAAAACAAGAGATTTTTTTTGTTTTATTACAGAGACAAGGAAAAAAACAGACAGTAATTGCTGTAAATCGGCTAGCGCACTTTAGTGTGTAGCCTACAGAAACAATTTGCAACAATTAGTAACTTAAAGTGCAATAAACAGTGTAAAATGCAGAAATCACTTAAAGTAGCAATAAAACAGGCGAAATGCAGTTGCTAGCTTAAATAACAGTGGAAAGCCACAAAAAATACTTATATCTGGTAGAAAGTCACTCTTTTAGCTCTCTGCTGCTTGGATCACCCTGCAGGCCACCACGAGGATCTGTGCTGAGTTGGTACAAGCTGGAAAACGCGTGTTTAGCGTGTTTTATAGCAGGGGGCTGAAAGGAGCTAGGAATTGGCCCAAAACAACCAATGGACTACTAGTTTCTGGCTGAAACTTCACCAAATCGGACAGAAAGGCTGCTCAGTGCTTCCCACTCCCACTGGTAAGCAAAGAAACTTCCCTCCTCCCTAATAAGGCAATGAATCAGTAACAGGAACTAAAAACAAAGCCCAGGGATCAGCAACTCTGAAACTGGACTACTCTAGTTCAGTAAGGCAGGAAAACAAGAGATTTTTTTTTTGTTTTATTACAGAGACAAGGAAAAAAACAGACAGTAAATGCTATAAATGCTGTAAATCGGCTAGCGCACTTTAGTGTGTAGCCTACAGAAACAATTTGCAACAATTAGTAACTTAAAGTGCAATAAACAGTGTAAAATGCAGAAATCACTTAAAGTAGCAGTAAAACAGGCGAAATGCAGTCGCTAGCTTAAATAACAGTGGGAAAGCCACAAAAAATACTTATATCTGGTAGAAAGTCACTCTTTTAGCTCTCTGCTGCTTGGATCACTCTGCAGGCCACCACGAGGATCTGTGCTGAGTTGGTACAAGCTGGAAAAATGCGTGTTTAGCGTGTTTTATAGCAGGGGGCTGAAAGGAGCTAGGAATTGGCCCAAAACGACCAATGGACTACTAGTTTCTGGCTGAAACTTCACCAAATCGGACAGAAAGGCTGCTCAGTGCTTCCCACTCCCACTGGTAAGCAAAGAAACTTCCCTCCTCCCTAATAAGGCAATGGATCAGTAACAGGAACTAAAAACAAAGCCCAGGGATCAGCAACTCTGAAACTGGACTACTCTAGTTCAGTAAGGCGGGAAAACAAGAGATTTTTTTGTTTTATTACAGAGACAAGGAAAAAAAACAGACAGTAAATGCTATAAATGCTGTAAATCGGCTAGCGCACTTTAGTGTGTAGCCTACAGAAACAATTTGCAACAATTAGTAACTTAAAGTGCAATAAAAAGTGTAAAATGCAGAAATCACTTAAAGTAGCAGTAAAACAGGCGAAATGCAGTCGCTAGCTTAATAACAGTGGGAAAGCCACAAAAATACTTATATCTGGTAGAAAGTCACTCTTTTAGCTCTCTGCTGCTTGGATCACTCTGCAGGCCACCACGAGGATCTGTGCTGAGTTGGTACAAGCTGGAAAAACGCGTGTTTAGCGTGTTTTATAGCAGGGGGCTGAAAGGAGCTAGGAATTGGCCCAAAATGACCAATGGACTACTAGTTTCCGGCTGAAACTTCACCAAATTGGACAGAAAGGCTGCTCAGTGCTTCCCACTCCCACTGGTAAGCAAAGAAACTTCCCTCCTCCCTAATAAGGCAATGGAT
The DNA here is from genome assembly GCF_019279795.1 of Protopterus annectens. Lineage (NCBI taxonomy): Eukaryota > Metazoa > Chordata > Ceratodontiformes > Protopteridae > Protopterus > Protopterus annectens. Next base: position 1,510,775,407 of record NC_056737.1, read on the forward strand.
CAGTGACAGGAACTAAAAACAAAGCCCAGGGATCAGCAACTCTGAAACTGGACTACTCTAGTTCAGTAAGGCGGAAAAACAAGAGATTTTTTGTTTTATTCCAGAGACAAGGAAAAAAACAGACAGTAAATGCTATAAATGCTGTAAATCGGCTAGCACTTTAGTGTGTAGCCTACAGAAACAATTTGCAACAATTAGTAACTTAAAGTGCAATAAACAGTGTAAAATGCAGAAATCACTTAAAGTAGCAGTAAAACAGGCGAAATGCAGTCGCTAGCTTAATAACAGTGGGAAAGCCACAAAAATACTTATATCTGGTAGAAAGTCACTCTTTTAGCTCTCTGCTGCTTGGATCACTCTGCAGGCCACCACGAGGATCTGTGCTGAGTTGGTACAAGCTGGAAAACACGTGTTTAGCGTGTTTTATAGCAGGGGCTGAAAGGAGCTAGAACTGGCCCAAAACGACCAATGGACTACTAGTTTCTGGCTGAAACTTCACCAAATCGGACAAAAGGCGCTCAGTGCTTCCCACTCCCACTGGTAAGCAAAGAAACTTCCTCCTTCCTAATAAGGCAATGGATCAGTAACAGGAACTAAAAACAAAGCCCAGGGATCAGCAACTCTGAAACTGGACTACTCTAGTTCAGTAAGGCAGGAAAACAAGAGAATTTTTTTTTTTTTTTTTTTTTTTTTTACAGCGACAAGGAAAAAAACAGACAGTAAATGCTATAAAAACAATTCACATGCAGTGCAAGCTGGCACACTTGAGTATGTAGCAATATTAGTCCACACACAGTATGAAAAAAATGTAATTAAATTAAAAAGGACTAAAAGCAAGTGCAGAAAGGGTTTATTAGAGAGAATGCGGTAAAGAGAAGGGACTGGGGGAGTGTCCTAGATCAAATCTACAGTGGGGCGGGCACTGCAAAAGCCACCAAATTTAAACTACATCCAAGAACAGGGAGGGGTGTGATGTTATGGCATTTACCCCGCTTACACCAGAATTACAAATACATAACAGAAGCCACTGTGGGAAAACCCTGTGACTGAACTACAGATGGATAAAAAAACACACAGAAGGGGGAGGGGAACCACTGGCCAGACAAATGGAGAATGTGCACACCAGAGCACATTTTGCAGTAACATAGGTGCCCCCCAGTGTATGGAGTCAGTCAGCATCACCTGCAAATACACAACACACACCCACATAAATGGAGGTCAACAACAAGTCAAACCCCAAGTAAGGGACACCTCAGAGGCAAAAACACATAAGAACTTCCCAAACCTACACACCACAGATCATGCATACACAACACACCAGGGTCCAGCAAACACTAAGGCCTTACCATACACACAACATAATACTCATAGAAGACTCTACTGTGAGACACACAGATGTGCCACACACCAGGCAGGATAAGGAAATAGTCACAATTATTTGTTTGCCAGGTGCCATAACCTGCCATATCACACATGCACTCAAGTCACCCCACAACAGGTACAGGTATCACAGTAGCCTAGTCCATTGTGGTGGGAATGATGTGAGAAGTACCTCACGGACTATAGAAGGACAGACATGATGAAGCATATTGAATATGTGTCCCATGCAGGTATGTCCCTAGCCGTAAGCAGTATCTTGCTGTCACCCAGAGTGATGGATCAATATGAACAGAAAGTGATTGTCACTAACACCTGACTCACTTACCATTGTCACCCCAGGGGGATCCACTGCCTAGCAGCCTGGGAACATATGAGTGACTGAACGCACTGCCTTGCTACAGATGGCCTGCATCAGTCTCAAAAGGCTTATAGGCCTCTGGCAAAGGCCAATGCCTCACCCATAGTGCCGATGTAGGGAATGTCTTGGGATCCATACTACCGACGTAATGCAGTCAACAAAATGCAAATGAAAGGCCATGCTGCTAAATGCTAGTAGCATACCTCTCAACCTCGTAGAGCAAGAAATCCGGACAAAGCCATATATAATAGGTTCATAGATTCATAGGTAGGTACTAGGCTATCTGCCCGAGGGCATTTATAAGCCTAGCCAGAGTGTGTCAGCTTTCGCCGTCCCATTGATTAATTAACTGATTCTCTGTCAAGCAGAGCCAATGAAGTGATCCCAGGGATGTATTTTCTGTTACCCATCCACTCATCAAGGTTTCTCCTGAAGAGTGTTCGTGAGGGGGCTCTGCCTGATGTAATTTGGAATTTTGTTCCAAAGCATGGGGAGTCTATGTGACAGGAATCTATCCCTCCAGCATGTTCTATTTATTGTTGTGGTGAGGTTTAGCTTACTAGAAAGCATGTCTCGCAGTGACCTGGATTTCTTTAGGTGGAGCATGTCCATCAATTCTGAGTTGGACATGGCTTTGTAAGTCAGGCAAGATCATCCCTGAGTAAGCGATATGCCACTGAGTACAGCCGGAGTTTTTTCAGTTGGGCTGCATAGGACATATGTTTGAGACCAGTAATCCTCTTGGTGAGGTACTTTTGTGGTCTTTCCAGCTGTTGGAAGTGTCTTGTGAGGTACATCCCAAATGGGGCATTGTACTCTATGATGGGTCTAATGAGTGACGAGTAGAGGGGCACTATAACCTCTTTATTTCTAGATGTGAACCCTTTAGTAATCAGATGGGCCACATAGAAGGATTTCCTAACTACTTTGGTAATATGATTGTTAAAGGAGAGATTACTATCTACCTGTGTCCCCAGGTCTCTTATTACCTCTTCTGTATTAAGGGGGCTGCCACCTATGTGGTAATTCGTGGGTGTTTTTTTTTTTTACCAAATGGGGACTATGCATTTTTTGGCATTTAGCTTGAGGCCATGACTTTGACAACAGGTGTCCGTCTCAGTAAGGCCCTTTGTAGGATGTCCGTGTCAGCCAGAGAGTCAATTATGGCTTCCAGTTTGCAGTCATCGGCGAACTTGGTTAGCCATAGTCCTCCTGTGTTTGCCTGTACTTCTGAGAAGTATATGCTAAACAGTAAGGGTCCCAGGACCAAGCCTTGTGGGACATCACTTGTGACTGGTTTAGAGTCGGACCTGGAGCCCATTATTCTTACTGTGTGAGTTCTGTCTGTAAGCCAGTTGGCAACCCATCTCATGACGTAGGGGTTTATGTTCAGGCTGGTCAGTTTTTCTGTAATACCCGAGTGGGGAATGGTGTTGAAAGTCTTGGCAAGGTCAAGGTAGGCTGTGTGAACCACCTTTCCCTTGTCTATGGCCTTGGTGACTGTCTCAAAGAAGTCAACCAGGTTTAGTAGGCATGATCTGCCCTTAACAAAGCCGAACTGGGTTGGGTCAAGTGTTTGGAGGTTCCCAATGTCTTTGTTAATGAGTTCCATGATGATGTGCTCCATAGCCTTGCAGGCCAGGCTAGTCAGGCTTATGGGGCAATAGTTACCAGGGCCCCTCTTTTGTGGAGAGGAATAACCGTTGCTGTGCACCATTCTATGGGCATGTAGCCTGTGGAGAGGCTGAGGTTGAACAGCATGTTTAGGTGAGGGGTTAGTTTGTTCTGTAGTTCATGCAAGACACAGCCTGGGACACCATCTGACCCCATTGACACTGTGTTTTTGGCTTTTGAAAGGGCTGCTTTCACCTATGCATCTGTGATTTTTGAGACACTACACTTTTCCGGTGTTGTTGTGGGCCCTTTTGGAGGTGAGAGGGGGTGAAGTTTGCACTGAATCTATCTGCCAGAATGTTGGCAATATCAGTAGGTTCAGTATATTTTGTACTATTTTGCACTAGTTCATTGCACATCTGCGAGTTGCCACTTAGATTCTTAACATAGCTAAAGAAGGCTTTGTTGTTATCTTTTGAATCCTTGGCTATGTTTCTTTCGAAGTTAGCCTTGGATGATTTCATGAGGGACCTCAGTTTCTTACTGATACTGATCAGGGATGTCTTTCCTTCTTGGGATTTGCTTTTTTTCTGAACTAGTTTCCTCCTTCTATTGTATAGCCTGTTTATTGCAGGGGTCCACCAAACTGGTTTCCTTCTCTTAGAGGAGTGAGTCTTGGTTTTGCTAGGGATGGCATGATCCATGCGTCGTTGTAGGTGCTCATAGAGTGCATTTGTAAAGGTTTCTGCATCTTGGACAGTGTTATCCTTTAGTGTGGGGGCTGTGAATCTTACCACCTCTGTCTTAAGTAAGGTGAAGTTTGCTTTAGAAAAGTTTTTTACTGTGGTTTTCTTAGTTGGGGGTGTTGATGGGGTGTGGACATCCAGAGTGATTAGTTTATGGTCTGATCTAACCAATGACGGGTTGATCTCTGGTGTGGAACACCTGTCACCCATGTTGGTGATGACCAGGTCCAATATGTTTTCACCTCTGGTAGGGGAGTTTACCAGCTGATCCAGGGCATTTGAGTTTATGAATTGCAGGAAGCGCTGGACCTGGGAATTTGTACTCGAGTAGTTTTCCCAGTGAATGGTAGGGTAATAGAAATCACCCAGTATCAGGGTGTTTGGTAGGGCCTTTGTGTTTTCCAGTGTTTCCAGAAAGGTGGAGTGGTGGTCCTGGGTCATGGAGGGTAATCTGTAGCAGGCCACAATTTGCATTGCAGATTTACCCAATGTTAGTTGCACATGGATGATCTCAGAGGTATCATGCTGTGCCACTAACCTGGAGGTGTAGGTATCCTTGATGAATATGGATACACCCCCTACTTTTGTGTTTCAGTCCATGTTCTGTGGCCGAAATGTGTGGTATGAGTTGTAGCCCGGTAGTGTTGGGGTGCTCTCTGGAGCCTTGAACCAGGTTTCAGTTACTGCACAGATGTCAACGTTCTCCATACTGAGGAGTGCTTCGAGCGTGTGCATTTTGAGATTTAAACTCCTGGCGTTGAGTTGCATAACCCTCAGTTTTTTGTTAATTGTGCTGTTTACAGAGGTGGGATAAAGGCCCAAATATAGGGACATTTTTGAAATAATGCTCTCATAATGATAGAAAGGTGATAGAATAATGGGGGGGGGTGTAGTAGCATGGATGTCATAAAGGGTGTGAAGTTTGAAACTCTAATGTTCGGTCATTATTCCCTGACTGCAACCCTGAGTGATTTGCACAAACTTGCTAGAAAACCACAATGTTAAGGGAAACTGACCAGATATATGAGGCATGAATCTGGATAATCTGTGAGAATTTGTACGGTTGAGAAGTATGGCCACACCAGGATATAACCTTCCAGGTAAGATGAATACAGCACAACCATCTCCCAACTGGTTGGATTGTTCAAGAATGTCTAGCCTTTGCCTCATAATATTGGTCTGTGCATGATCCATCTAGAATTTATCTGGTAAATATCTGTGATGATCTGGTATCTGTCAGTAGGTAATGACACAATACATTACAGTGTCAAACATTACATAAGTCAGAAAATGTCTGCTAAAACAAACCCTGTAACTCAAGCAACTCATACATTAATTAGAGCAATAGTGACAGTATCCCCCTATGTCTGGGCCATTGTTTCCCCATATTGGCAGCCTATCTCCAAATATCCTGCACAAACAGGTTGCAAGGTATGGCTGTAGTACACAACACCCTGGACTGGAGTTACAACTTTTCCTGGAATGGATTCCCACACTTACTATAGAAGGTCATACTGGGCATGCTCCTACACTTAAGAAATAAGGCCCATGTCTGAAACAACAACGGACTATATATATCTGTATTGTGTAGATGTCTTTGCATACACACAGCTATGTACATCTAACTGCCTCCACATACACCCATCAGACAGGATTACCCACAGACTGCTGTAGGTGGCCCACATGTGGTATTTCTGCATCTGGCATGTGATACACACACACACATATATATATGAAACATATTACAATATGTCAACATACACACACATAGACATGGGGAAGAAAGAGATGGACAGTGATAGACTGAGACACACAGGGAGACACACAAAGAAAGTGAGTCATACACAGGGATACCCTGAATGGCAGAGAGTGATCTCTTGTTGCAGACAGTTGCATACCACTTGTAACCACTGGCACATGCCAGCATGAAGATGAGATTCCTTATCTGATGGTACTGAGGTGGGGGTTGTAATATCACATCACCTACCTTTGTGTGTGTGTGTGTGTGTGTGTGTGTGTGTGTGTGTGTGTGTGTGTGTGTGTGTGTGTGTGTGTGTGTGTGTGTGTGTGTGTGTGTGTATGTGTGTGTGTGTATGTCTGTAGGTCTCACTATTATGATGCCTTACCCACCCAGTACACTTCCCATTGCCCTACTTTACAAGAGCTGCTGATGTGATCCATCTTAGAAGTACCTTTGGACTGGCTACACTCCTCTAAGATCTATAGCATGTGTGATAATTGTGTAACATGGGTCTATATCACCACATCGAATGGTGATATGTTTGAACACCCATTGTTCAAACCAAAAAATCCAAAAGCCCTAAACTACGAAGTTACGGAACATCGATATTTTCCCAGGGAAAAAAAATCGGTGGGCTGTCTTTGGGGCTTTGCTATTTCCTCCACTGTAGTGCAATCTTGGAGTTGGTATATTTAAGTAGGGGGGGTGTCGGGGGGTGAAGGCCCCCACTTTTGTTTGTTTTAAAGTTGCAATTTTTTTTCATGGAGCAGCGATTTTTTTTTTCCCTGGGAAACAAATCGCTATTCTATGAGTTTGTGGTTTAGGGTTTTCAGACTTTTAAGTTTGAACAAAGGGCATTCAAACTTATCAGCATTTGATGTGGTGATATAGACCCGTGTAACACTATAATACATGTAACTAGATAGGTAGGTGTTCTTTTCATACTCCCGACATATATAAGTGTGTGTGTGTGTGTGTGTGTGTGTGTGTGTGTGTGTGTGTGTGTGTGTGTGTGTATATGATTGTGCATGTGTGCATGTGGGTGTGTGTGTGTGTGTGTGTGCGTGTGTGCGTGTGTGTGTGTGTGTGTGTGTGTGTGTGTGTGTGTGTGTGTGTGTGTGTGTGTGTGTGTGTGTAGGTTAAAGATTTTGAGCCCATTCACAACCAGTACACTTCCCATTGCCCTACTTTAGCAGTCCTGCTGATGTCAGTCACCTTAGAAGTACGTGTGGGCAGCCCTCAGCCCTATAAGCTCTGTGGCACATGCGATCACTGCGTAACTCTGCACTACAAATAACTTGTTAGGTAGGGGTTCTAATCTCAGTCCTATCAAATATAAATGTGTGTGATTGTGTGTGTATTTGTAGGTTAAAGATTTTGAGCCCATTCACAACCAGTACACTTCCCATTGCCCTACTTTAGCAGTCCTGCTGATGTCAGTCACCTTAGAAGTACCTGTGGGCAGCCCTCAGCCCTATAAGCTTTGTGGTGCATGTGATAACTGTGTAATACTATAGTACAAATAACTAGTTAGGTAGGGGGTTTAATCTCAGTCCTAGCAAATGTAAATGTGTGTTTGTATATTAAATATTTGACCCCATTTACAACCAGTAGACATCACATTGCCCTACTTTAACAGTCCTGCTGATGCCAGTCACCTTAGAAGTACCTGTAAGCAGCCCTCAGTCTTCTAAGCTCTGGGCTCATGTGATAACTGTGTAACCCTACAGTACAAATAACTAGTTAGGTAGGGGTTCTAATCTCAGCCCTGCTAAATGTGTGTGCAAGTGCATTTGTGTGTGTATATGTGCAGGTCAAAGTATTTTGTGGCCTTTCTTACCCAGTACATCTCCCATTGCCATACTTTACAAGGGCTGGTGATGTTCCTTACCCTAGAAGTACCCTGGGACACTGTATACCCTTTAAGCTCAGTGGCACATGCCCTCAATGCATAACATTGTAGTAGCAATAATTAAATAGGTAGGGGGTTTAATCTCAGTCCTGGCAAATGTGTGTGTGTGTGTGTGTGTGTGTGTGTGTGTGTGTGTGTGTGTGTGTGTGTGTGTGTGTGTGTGTGTGTGTGTGTGTGTGTGTGTGCAAGAAAAGTATCCTCTGTGTGTGTGTGTGTGTGTGTGTGTGTGTGTGTGTGTGTGTGTGTGTGTGTGTGTGTGTGTGTGTGTGTGTGTGTGTGTGTGTGTGTGTGTGGGAACCATATCCATTGGGGAGTTGGTTTTGAAATTCCTTTGTTGTGGTCCACCTAGTACACATCCCAATGTCCACTTTACAAGGCCCACTGCTCTCATTCACTGTAGAGGTAGCTGTAGACACTCTGCAGCCCTATAAGCTTTGTGCCATGTGAAATATCTATGTAATAGCATGGAATAAATAAGATAAGTGGGGCTTCTAATCTTTTGATACCATTCCCCACTCAGGAATCATGGATAAACATACTCAGCTAGGCATCAGCCCCTATATAACTAGGTGGGTTGCAAACTGGCTCACAGATAGAACCCACAGTGTGAAAGTAGTGGACTTCATGTCAGACTGGATACCAGTCATTAGTGGAGTACCACAGGGTCTGGTCCTGGGTCCCCCTCATGTTCGGTATTTACACCTCTAAAGTACAGCCCAACATGAAGGGACATTGTTTGCAGATGACTGCAAGGTGGTGCTGTTATATTCTTCCCAAGTGATGTTGACATCCTGCAGAAAGGCTTCACTGAGACCTACAACCATTGTCAGAAACCTGTACGTAAGCTCAATTCCAAAAAATGTGTTGCCATCCCCTTTGGGAACAACTTGGTTCCCATGAATCACATCAATGGTATTCCATGGAACATAGAAGTTGTTATAAGAGAACTGGGAACACAGGTTGACAGCAACCACTCTGTTGACCACCACAGTGCCACTGAGGTCAGAAAGTCTTTCTATGAGGCACATCTCATTACTATGGGTTTTGCATCCAGGAAGAAAGATGTCATAGTTCCCCTCAACTCTTCTCTCATTAGGCCAGTCATTGAGTACATTAGCCCATTTGGCATGTACCTCACTAGACACCTGCAACACCTGCAGAGGCTGCAAAAGAACCTCACAAAGAGGATCCTAGGCCTTAAACACTTGTCCTATATGGACAGACTCCAGTAACACCAACTATTCTCTGTCTCATATTGGCTACTTAGAGGCAATCTCTGCTTGATTTACAAATCCATGTCTGACCCAGCTCTGTTAGGCATGCTACATCTAAAGAAACCTAATCCATCCACACCACATGTCCCAGAGACCTCAACTGCATTTCCACAATCTGTGGAACATGCTGGAGGGACAGGTTCATAGCCCAGAGACTGGCCATACTATGGAATAGACTTCACATAGATGTCAAGCAGAGCACCTCACTGGCCCTCTGCAAGAGAAATTTGGATGAATGGATGGGGAATTTAAATCACACCCTAAGGATCACTCCAGTGGCTATATTCAATAGACACATTGGGAAGTAACGTCAGGTGGCACAACTCCAGGGTAATCCTATATGCTAGGCTTGTAAAGGCTCAATGGCCATTTGCCTAGTACACACCTGTGAACCTATGAACCTATGGATCTCAGTACTGGCATACATGTGTGTGTGTTTGCATCAGTGTGTATAAAAGTGTTTGTGAGTGTGTAAATATGTAGGTGGCAGTCGTTTTAGGCCCTTCTCACCCAGTACACCTCCCATTTTCATACAGTACAAGGGCTGGTGATGTTATTCACTTCTCAGTTATCTTAGGACACCCTTCACCCTACAAGCCTCTTGGTGTGTGCGGTACCTGCATAACACTATAGTACCAATAACTAGATATGTAGGCTTTCTAATCTGAATCCTGACCAATGCGACTGTGTGTGTATATGTGTGTGTGTGTATGTGTGTGTGTGTGTGTGTGTGTGTGTGTGTGTGTGTGTGTGTGTGTGTGTGTGTGTGTGTGTGTGTGTGTGTGTGTGTGTGTGTGTGTGTGTGTGTGTGTGCATGCGTGTGTCTGTGCATGTGTGCGTAACTGTTTGTAAGTGTGTATATTTGTAGGATACAGCATTTTGAGGCCTCACTCTCCTAGTACACTGTCCATTGCCATACTTTACAAGGGCTTGTGATGTTGTTCACCTTAGAAGAACTGTGGGACACTCTTTACTCTATTAGCTCTGTGGCATGTGCAATAAATGCATAACACTGTAGTAGCAATAACTAGATAGGTAGGGGTTCTAATTTCAGTCCTGACAAGTGTGTGTGTGTGTGTGTGTGTGTGTGTGTGTGTGTGTGTGTGTGTGTGTGTGTGTGTGTGTGTGTGTGTGTGTGTGTGTGTGTGTGTGTTTGTGTGTGAGAACTGTATCTTATGTCTGTTTGAGTGAGAACTATATCCTTTGGGGGGGTTTACATCTTTAGGCCGTGGTATTCCCAGTACACATCCCAAGGTCCACTTTACAAGGGCTGCTATCTTCATCAACCATAGAGGCATCTGTTGACACTCTTCTGCCTAATAAGCCCCATGCCACATGCATGACCTATGTAACAGTATGGACTGACTAACAAGATAGGCAGGGCTGAAAACTTTGGTACTCGCAAATGTGTGTATGAGTGTATTTATGTTTCTAAGTGTGTATAACTGAAGGATAATGTATTTTCAGTCCATTCACACCCAGTACACCACCCATTGCCATACTTTACAAGGCCTGGTGATGTTGTTCACCTTAGAATTACCTTGGGACACTCTTCACCCTGTAAGCTTCATGGCACGTGCGATAAATGCATAACACTGTAATAGCAATAACTAGATAGGTAAGGATTTTGATCTCAGTCCTGGCAAGTGTGTCTGTGTGTGTGCGTGAGAACAGTAATCTGTGTGTGTTTGAGTGAGAACTATATCCATTGTGTGGCTGTGGTTTAAAATTTTAAGCCATTTTACTCCCAGTACAAGTCCCAAGGTCCACTTTATGAACCCACTGTTCACATCTAATGTAGTGGTGTCTGTAGACACTTTACAGCCCTATAAGCCCCGTGCCGCATGCAACAGCTATGTAACAGTATTGTACAGTCAATTGAATTGTACAGGTTATAGGTCACATTAAAGGTGGGAAGAGTTGTGAAATGTTTTATTGTGGTTTCATGTTTGTATATGCACTGTATAAGAGTACTTTTAAAATATGTCCCTAGTTTTTGCCCTTTGTCCACCCATTTTGTCAGTCTTTGTCCAGATTTCTTGCACTGACAGACTGTAAGATTTGTTAAAGATATGTTACATCTCCTGCAAATAAGCCCCTGTGATGACCACTTTGATACAATGCAGTTAACCTCATCACAAGTGAACATGCTCATATCGCAATATGACTAAGAGTAACAGTTGCATGCATGGTAAAATGCATGACCTTAACATGCCTGGGGTATTGGTGAGCCATAACAGGACAATACCATATTCATTGGCTTCAGGCAGCTGTCCCACATCCAGACCAGACGTATCTATATAGTTCTAGGGGAGAGGTATTGTCAGCAGACTCACATGTGACATTGGTACAAGATGAATGCTACTTTTCTGCACATGTACAGTGCAAGCTGTGATACTACACAATTTGCTGTCCTTCACTATAGATGTGCACTTGTGTGCATTACAAAACCACACCCACAAATGCAGTTTGACCTGACATATGCAGCTAGATACTCTACAGAAGCCAGTATGACTGCTACAGTATTCCATTGATGTGCACTGAGGCCTTACCTGGAGGTTCCTCGCCTGTTTTCTGGGTGCCACCCACCTCCACGATTTGTGTATATTGATTTCGCTGGCATGTGGTAGCTGCCCCAAGGTTGGCAAGGAGCTCCTCCACTGGTGTAAGTGGGGCCTGCATAGCAGGACCCCCACCTATGGTTGTACAGTCCCTAGTCAAGGCAGCAGTCACTTGCCGGGCATGGTGTATCAAGTCAGTCATCCCATGCTTGACCTGATAGTATGTGCATCCATGGTGGCCCAAGTTGTCTACTCTGTGGACAAGCTCATCCCACAGGGTGGTCCACTCCCACAGATTCTGTTGGCTACAGCCAAACATCACCTCATGGTGTTGGATTATCATATCGGTAATAGCCGCAGTTTCAGCTGCAGTGTATGCTGGCTGTCTTGCATGCTGCATTTCTCCTGGAAGACATAAACAGGGAAACACATCACAGGACCTCATATATTGGTAAATTTTATTTACATAACCTGCACATCAGCATTGAGTAGCATTAGCCACCACTTATGACCACATCATACCCCTGTCATCTCTCAGCACAGTATGAGCTTGCCTTGCACTTCTGGTCCTGATGTGTCATGTTCCCCCTAATGAGAAGCAGTAAATTGCATAATCCATCATGCATCATTCACCTTTGTGTAGAGGAATGACAGTGACCATCTTCCTTGCAGATGGGATGTCAATGGTTCTCAGGCTTTGCTTGCATATAGTGTGTAATGGAGCTGGTAACATATGCCTGAGTTCATGTAGGATGCAGACAGGAATGTTATCAGGTCCCATGGAGACTTACTTTTGTTTCCTTTGATTAGGCATTATGGACCTGCTACCTGATGATAAGGGGAGGGGTGCAGGTGCTGTGCATATCTATCTATACTGATTGTGGGACAGGAAGGTGATGTTTTCCCTTAACCTGTCTGCAGCGGGTTGGCTATAACTATGCTGTATATGTGGTGTGATTGACCACCAGTACAGGGCGGGTTGGGTTGTTGCCTCTAAGACTGAAGATATATGTGAAGGTGGCCTTGTGATTGGCCTTGGTGGATGTGTCCAATTTGTACTCATAGTTAGCTTTACAGTAATTCACCTGTGACCTTATATGCGTGTTCAGACACAGGTTGACTTGCTTCCAAGTTGGTGCCTGCTCCTACGTGGCCCTGTGCAGCCAATATAGCAACTGATTATGTGGTTTGTGTATTGCTGCTGTCCAGCAAAGAGGATTACTCTACCTTGGTAAAGGCAGGTTTTCAAGTCAGGTATTGCTGAGTCCACACAGCTATGCAGGTGCTCATATAGCTGTTTGTAGTAGGCATGGACACAAGTTCATAACACAGTTGGACACCTCTCCATTTTTAACCTGATAATCATGCTTATTCTAGTATTCATGTCTGTGTCTGGGCAATGCAACAACCAGTATCTGTAGAAATATATGTCTGTTGGATGCACAGAAACTAAGATTACACATGTGTACAGCATGTACAGCTTATTTACCTGACATTTTGCATCTCATGTGAGTCTGTTGACAATACCTCTCCCCCACAACTACATAGGTACCTCTGGTCTGGATGTGTAACACCAGCCTGAAGCCAGTGAATATGGTATTGTCCTGTTGTGGCTTCTCATGTCTATTGTTTTGAGGCTTCCAGCTACACCAACTCATACATTTATGTGCACAAGTAATACCTGATATACATTTCTGTTCTATGTTAATATGCACACTGAATTTACACTCTTGCTGCTCAGTCATACCTCTCAACCTGCTAGAGCAGGACATCTGGAGGATGATACACATACATGGGGGGCAATGGCCCAAAATTAGTGACATCTTATTAATATTCCTGTGACACATTTAAGTCAGTTGATAGCACAATAGGCTTTGCATCCACAGAAATACCCTGGAGGACATCCAACACTCATATGCTATTATGTTCTAATATCAATCTTCACAGATTTGCCAATGATTTGCCAAACATAACACAACTCTATGAGTAAACGACTGCAAATATGAGGCACACATATGGTCAGTGTGCATAACACTGGACAGTTGAATGGTATGAGCTCAGTATATCATATGCAGTTCAACAGACACATCTGCAACAGTAGCTTACTATGCACATACCCTGTATAGGTCTCTTAGATTTGTGAGACAAACATGTGTATCATAATTGTATTTACAAGTAACATATTGATATTTACAACATCCCACTAGCTGGCCTAGTAGTGTCACAGTCAGTATTGTTCAACAGACACTCCAGTAGTATTCATATGTGAGCCAACTTTTCCTGGGGTGACTCAGGGGCCTGAGCTGTGATGTATGCCACTGCAGACAGAGCCAGATGCTATGACCATATGTGCTGATCAGCAATATATCAGTAAAGCAAGTCTTGTTGAGACATATTTGTTTAACATCCTACTTCCCATTATCGCATACCCCCTACTGCATTCCACTACATGCCTACTTGTTTGGCATGCTTTTTTATTTCCAAGTATTGTTGGTTTCTGTTTCTGTTACTGTTTCTGTCTGTATCTCTCTCTTTCTCTCTCTCCTTGTCTACACATGTAGAGGTATAGACCTGTTTTGCATAGGCAGCAGCTTGCCTTTTGTAGTTAATGCTCATGAGCAGGTGATGTGTGCACCAATCAGTGTACCCCACTTGCTAACTGCATGCAGAACAGCTGTGTTATTCCTATAGACAGTGGCATGGCCACACACTCCTATAATTCAGTACTTCATGTGGGCATTGTCCCTTTTCCTTGCCAGTGAGGTGGACATCATGGAGGTGTGTGGACAACAGCATCACAGAGGGTAGTTGGAAATACCTCTTGCAACAACAAATGTGGAGATAGCCTGACAAAATGGGGGAGAAGTTTCCAGACTTAGGGACAGAATGTAAGTATTGCTGTTATACAGTTGGATTAATGCTAGCTTAACAGGGTTTGTGTGGACATGGATTTTCTGCATGATTTTAAGTCTGACAATGTTATGTGGTTGACATAACTCTCAACTGTAGGGCTATTCACAGAATGGCCAAAGGTTTCACTCTTATATTTGGTCTGTTCCTCAGACAGTTGTCCTTGGCAAATCAGTAGCATACTCTGGGGATTGCAGTCAGTAAATATTAACATCCATTTGTGTTTATGATTTCATATCCCTCAGAAAAGATATGTTACAACAAACCCTGTAACACCACTTTTTTACAGTTTATAACAGCAATATTTCAAATATGCCTCAGTTTTTGGACCTCTGTCCCCCAATTATGTGAGGCTTTGTCCATATGTCATGCAGTAAGAGGTTGATAGTTGTGGTATATCAGTATTTAATGCCTTCATTCCTGATATTATCCCAGTGACATAGCAGAATGCCAGACATGTTATGAGGAAGAGGCCATATCTATGAGGACAATGTCTAGACATTCTGTGGGAATCTGTACAGCTGAGAGGTCTGTGTATATCTGGCTATTGTTAATAGACTGTCAGGATTGTGTAGCAGTGTAGTGTGTAAATGTTAGTTGGACTGTGTAGGGAGGCGGTAGATGTAAGTGTCATAGCTCCTTTTCTATCTGACTGTGAATGCTGCTCCAGTTTTTGGTGGTCTATCAGCTGTAAATGTTTGTAGGGGCAGATTGAGCCATGTCTAAAACCACTTCAGGATTGCTACTACACTATGACTTGGTCCACTATATGTAGGGGTAGTGTGTAAGTGACAAACATGATATTTCTGTTCACACAGTCATTATACTCTAGTGTTCATTTGGCTTAACAGTATGTCACTGTGACTATTGTGAAATTGGTTGTAGGTATGCACTTTTACATCAGTGTCTGTTTCTCAGTACTGTTACATCCCTGTAGTGCCTGATATATTTGTAAATGCATGTGTAATTTCCCGTAGCTGATTTGGGATAGTATTGTGTCATTCTGACTGTAGCATGGACGGTGCTTGGTGACATGCTTAGCAGCTCAGAGTAGTTTCTGTAATGTCATGTTATTTCCAGATATGCGTAGGATGTCCAGTTGTCTGACTCATATCTTTGGTCTGGTCCGCATAAGTGTTGTGTATTTCTGACAAATCAGTGGGATGATGTGAGGATTTAAGTCACTAACTAATGAGAAGCAACTGAGTCTTGCACTTGTGCTATCTCAGTCAATATTTGTTAGAACAGACTGTATTACTGCAGCAACTGTCTCAGCTTATCTACTCAAGTATTTCAGATATGTCCCTATTTTCATGGCTTTCTCCCTCCACTTTGTCAGGCTTGGTCCAGATTTGTTGCACTAAGGGGTTCTGAGCATACCTGTCAACTGGCTGGATTGTTTCAGAATGTCCAGGTTTATTGCTCATATTTTTTGTCTGTTCCACAAATTATTTGTATTTCTCTGGTAAATTACTATGATGATATGGGGATTTCAGTCAGTAAATGATGACATACATTTTAGTTTCAGATCTTATATCCTTCAGAAAATGTATGCTGAAACAAACCCTGTTACTCTAGCAGCTTTCTACATTTATAATAGCAATATTTAAAATATGTCCCTAGTTTTGGCCAGTTGCCCCCCCCCCCCCATTTTGACAGCTTTTGCCCAGATGTCTTGCACTAAGAGGTTTTGATGTGTGGTTCTGAGGTATGACTACAGCGCATGTTATGGACATACACACACACACACACACACACATATATATATATATATATATATATATATATATATATATATATATATATATATATATATATATATTATATATTTTTCATACATATGTATCTCCATACATATATATATATATATATATATATATATATATATATATATATATATATTTATATATATATATATAAAACCTGGGTGATTCCACAGAGCTTTTTCTCTACTGTTAAATGACTCTACTGCATGATATGTTTGAAAAAGCATCTACATTTCTGCACCTCAAATAGTGCAGTGGTGCTTTCCTCTGACTGTAGTGTATAGTGTCCTGAGTTCGAGACTTGTCAGAACTGGTTATTTTGTTGCTAGGCAGAACAGTGGCTGATGGAGACAGAGTGATTAAAGCAATTTTAAGCAGCTTTAAGCAGGTTTGTGTGGGTTTGCCTGATGCTAAGCCACGCCAAGATATGGTTAACCATAGAGCTGCTTAATCTGTTTGGCTTCACTTAGCATCGTGCAAACTCACTTACTCCTGCTTCCTCCTGCTTACACCCGCTATTTCCTTTAAAAGAAAAGAAAAAGGATTTATAGGAAAATGGTGAAAAAGGGACATGCAGAAGGAAAAAAACATAAGAAAGGTAGCTAGGGATGTGCAGAAAGGGTGTTGGGAAGGTCCATAGCTGTCCATTTCTAATACAGCAACAGCTGTGCATTTGTACAGAATTTGGAGGTGAATTTGGACACTCAACTCTCAGATAGAGAGAGGTGAGGACAACAGAAATGTGTTGTAAAGCCAATTGGACCAGATTACATGTGTCCAGTGGACACGTGTGTGAAATGGACATTTATGTATGGGGTGATATTTTTTTTTAGGACAAATGCCTTTTTTGTTTTTGTTAAGATGAGAGCGGGATGTTGGGGAAGGATTGTAGGAACATCTGGGGAGGTAGGTTGGGAGGGAGACAGACAAGACAGACAAGATAGCAGACAAGGATGGTGTATGACACATGTGGGGGGTAAACACCTTGAACGGGGAAGGTGGCTGGGAATCAGAGGCCCCTGAGCCCCCATATGGATATGATGGGACTGACATCCCCACCTGCAGGCAGTCACCACTGCACCTTCGCAACCTCAATGGTGGCTGTGCTGGGGGCTGAAGAGGAGAGGCAGCATGCTCCTCAAGGTGCACCAGGCGGCCTTCAATCTGGCTCAGCTGGCCAGCCAACTCAGAGCAGATGACACTGCACACCATACCCCAGAACTGATGGCAGATGACAGGCCCATCTCCTTGCCCATACCCAGGTGGTGCAGGTCCTGCAGAAGATGAAGTTCCAGGGTGGGTCCCAGACATGCTTGGGTCTAATTCCACAGCTAGATGGGGCAGGACAGGTGGATCCGCTCAGATCGGCCTTCCCAAACGTGTTATGGTGTTGAGGTTTTCCAAGATATATTGCTTAGTCATGAACAAAACATTTCAATATTAGTTTTAACAGCAAGCATGGGTATTCCAATTAACACAAAACAACAGATGTGAAACAGTTGCATAGCAAACAGAACACATGCATAACTGGAACAACAGTAAGCATTGTAACAGCATGCCAGTAACAGTGGTGGCAACAGGCCACCAACAATGGTATTTGAACAAGGTATATTAACATGCAACCAATGAATTATATGAACAATAATGGAACACATGTCCCAACATTAAGTTTGGTAAAACCTTACCCATAGTATATGAATAATAATTAGTGATGCAGATGAGGGGTGGGGGGAGAGAATAAAAGTCTATTAACAACTGCTTATGCTTCTATTTTTCAGAACAGTACTGCTCAATACTCTAGAGGTCTACCCTCACTTTACATCTACGTATGGCCTACCTATGACATACCCATATCTGTGAGGTGGGCCATGTAGACGGCCTTCCGTACAATGGCGCCCACATGGTGGGAAACTGTCAGGATGCTACCAACTTCAGTGCACAAGTTGCCTCACACCTGATTGCATGCTCAGTACATTAGTACTGTCATACTTAATGTGGATGACATCTGCCACAGCAGGGGGAATGATACCTCTCCTGGCATTCAATTTGCGGTAATGCTTCCTGCACCAGTCAGTAATTGAGTGAGTGCCTCTTGGGGGCTGCTCACATCAGTAGGGGAATGTAAGGCAGTAGCCAGCTTGCAAGCATCTGTACACCAGATCAGCCACAGACCACTGCTGTTGTCCTGTACCTCACATATGTATATCACAAACAGTAGAGGCCCCAGACTGATCCTTGGGGTACACCGTTGTGGAAGAATGTACTGCTATAGATGGGTTCTACTACTTTGACTGAGTGGGTACTACCATTGGACCATTTAGCTACTCATCTGGTAACCTACAGTTTGGTGCCTAGCTGTGTAGGCATATGAATCCATTCTGCCTGGGGATTAGTATGAGATGATTGGGCTAGGTGAAGGTAGGCATTGTTCACTATCTTTCCCTCCTCCTTGTATTTCTTGACCACTTCAGAGAAGTTGATCAAGTTTTACAGGCCTGATCTCCCCTTGACAATACCATGGTGTGTAGGCCCAGGTATTTTGATGTTGCAGATGTCCCTCTTCATAATGTCCTTGATATTGACTTCCATGCCCTTGCAGAGCAGGCTAGTTAGGTTGATGTGCATAATATTGGCTGGGTCAGTGGACTGCTTCATCTTCGTGTATAGGGATGACATTGGCTGTCCTCTATGCAGATGGGATGACATCAGTGCTCAGGTTGTGGTTGACTACAGTGCGGAATGGATCTGAGAACCCATGCCTGTGTTCATGCAGGATGCAGCCAGAGATGGTAAGCATATGGAGACATCTATGTGTTGCCTTTCAGAGGGCATTATGGATCTGCTTCCTGATGATAAGGGAAGGGGGCCAGGTGCTGTATATGCACATGTGTACCAATGGGGGACAGGGGGATGATGTTTACACTTCACCTGTTTGCAGCCGGTTGCCTATATCTATGTAATAAGTATATGTGGTGTTACTGAACACCACTACAGAGCAGATTTGTGTGTTGCCTCGGGAATTGCAGACACATGTGTGGAAGACCTAGTGATTTGCCTTGGTGGATGTGTCCAGTTAGCACTCAAAGACAGCCTTTGGGTACATCACCTGAGCCCTTATTTGCTTATGCAGACCAAGGTGACATTGCTTCCAATGAGACACCTGTTCCTTCTTGGCCTGTTCAGCAATTGTTTCCACCTATTATGGTATTTATGTATTGTTGCTGTCCACCACAGGCATTTACCCTACCTTGAGGGAGATGATGTTGTCCTATCAGGTATTGTTGATTCCATACAGCTATGTAGGTGCCCACATAGTATTGTGGTGTGGGCCTGGGCACTGCTGCTAGTTCCAACAAATGGGGTGTTGGCTGTACAGCTACTTCTACTTGCTCTGAGGGGATTTATAATCATTTGTGTACAGTTCATTCTGTTTGACACTGTAAAGTGGGGACAGGGGAAATGGTGACCTAAACAGTGATGGCTATGTGTTCAGATATTACCAAGGAGGATGGCACTGTAGAAGTGCCACAGTGGCTACTCATGTTGGTTAGGACCAGGTACAGGATATTTCCACCTGCTGTAGGAGGGTTGACTGGCTGATCTACTGCATTGCCATTGACAAAGCCGAGGAATCTATGTGCATTCATGTACAGGTGGCATAGGTCATGCACACTATGGTTGGGTATTTGAAGTCACCCAGCAGTAGGGTAGACGATTGAATCCTGACAGATTCCAGCAGGTCCCAGTAGGTGTGATGGGTGTCCATAGTTGTGGTTAGAGGCCTATAGCTAGCTATGATTTGAGTAGGTGTTTTGTCAACTGCTAACTGCACACGGGATGTAACCCATGCATCCTATTGTTTGGCCAGTCTGGAGGTGTGCATGTGTATGCTAATGTTCAACACTCCATCTCCTGTGGCTTTGCATGCCTCCATTTTGCATCTAAATGTATGATGGGATGAGTGACCTGGCAAGGTTGGTGTACTCTCCACAGCTAGAAAGCAGTTGTCAGTGACTGCACAAATGTCGGCATCCTACAGGACAAGGTATGCATGCATTGATATGGGTTTCATGGTAAGACACCTAGCTCCAGTTAGAGCAAGACATCTGCACAAAGGCACACATCAGTGGTGGGCAAAGGCCAGTAAATAGTGTCACTTTATGAATCTAGCTGCAACACACTTAGTTGCCAGCAAAGACAGTGTCGCATTCAAAGGTCTACTCTGCAGGATATGACATCTGACAATCAAATGTATGTTAATATGTTATGACTTCAGTCTTTAATGGGCTGCCAGTGATGTGCCAAGCAATACACAACTGTCTGAGGCATTGACTACAAATATGAGGTAGACGTGGTCAGTCTGCAAAACTCTGGACAGTTGTCAGGTATGGGCTCAGTATATCACATACAGTTCAATACACACATCTGGACCTGTTGTGTAGTATGCACATACACTATATATGTTTCTTACATTTGAAAGACAAACATATGTATCAGAGTAGCATTCACAGGTGACATATGAATAATTACAACATCCGAGGTACCTGCCCTACCAGTGACACAACTAAAGTAAAATAAAAAATTGAGCAATAGAAACGTTCACCAATTTAATAAAACCAAACACAAAAGCAATACAAAAGCAAAGCTTTCAGGTTTCCCCTTTGTCAATGCATAAAGCAGACATTTTAAAAAACACATTTAAGCATAACATATGACACAGCCATCCAATCATAACTCAAAGACAATTTAACAATTATTTAAATTAGTGTAACATCAATGGCTTCTTTTGCAAAATGGGTTTTAGGCTTACTACTCCATTGAGACATGGAGTCCTATCTGTATTTAGTTCTAAAACCCATGCAAACTCAGCATTCTCCAGTTTATTAAAGTCCACTCCCCTTATGTTCTTCTGCAATATTTTTATCACTCTAAATTTAAATCCATGTGTTTCATCTTCATCAATAATATGCTTTGCCAAGGCATTTGTTTCTACCATTCTTTTAATATTAGATTTATATTCAAAAATTCATTCTTTAAGCATCCTAGAATATTTGCCTACATAGAATGCTGAGCACATTGTGCAGGTGGCTAAGTACACTATATGTGCTGTAGTGCAACAAGCACAACTATCAAAAATATATCTTCTTTTACTTGTGGGATGTATAAAGTTAACTTCATTAATTATATCTTTACAACAAATACATCCAAGATATGGAAAGGTGCCCTTTCTAGGGGTTTCTTTGTGTCCACCGACCCTCAATTATTTATAACATAATCTGCTCTTAAGATTCCTCTCATTTATATAGGCAAATATAAGATACTGGCTTATGATGCCTTTCATTTCAGGCATTTTAAGTAGCACACTCCAATATTTTCTAATGATTCTGTCTACATCATGAGATCTATTATTATAGGATAGCACATATCTTAATTTATTTGTGTCTCTCTCACCATATCCTGAGGGAACCCACATTTCATTACCATAGTTGAAACAAGGACTTGTACTACAATCTCTATTTTATCACTTCATCCATTATTTGGGAGATCATAAAACACTCATAAACCCTCTCATGAAATTCTTCCATCACCTCATTCATCTGTCTTAAATTTGTATCCTCCTCAGTGTTAAGCCTGCTCACTCTACATAGTTGACTCTTCACTATGCCCCTAAAAACATCTGGGGCATGCATACTGGACTTATATTTGTACCTATTATCATGAACAGCCTTCTTATGTACACTGGTCTTAAGCCCACCATCTTTCTTTTCCAAACTCACATCCAAATAAGCAATCTTTTTGGAAGAAAATTCCATTGTAAAGCTCAAAAAATCAGTACTGTTATTCAAACAGTTCACAAATTCTTTCAAGCTTGCTTCATCTCCTACCCAAAGTAGAAAGCAATCATCCACAAATCTCTTATAAAAGAGGACACTTTTATTGATGTAGCCATCATCTTTATAAATATGCCTCTTTTCCCAATAACTTAATACCAAATTCACGTAAGGTGTTAGCCATAGTAGTACCCATGGCAACACCTGTTATCTGCAAATATGGTTTCCCATCAAATAAAAAGATATTGTTTGTCAAAATTATCTCAATAATCCAACATATATTTTCAATTTTATCATTCACCAGATCAGTTTCCGTATTAAGAAATTTGTGTATTGCATGGCTCCCATAGGAATTTGGAATTACCATATACAGTGAGTTAATATCTAAACAGACAAATAGGAAATTAGAATGTCTATGCTCATTAAACCACTTGGCTAACTGAGTCGAAAAATCTGCAGTGTCGTTTATATAACTTTTGCATATCTTCAAGTATTGACTTAAACTGTTTTGCACATAGACTGAAAGTGGTTCAGTTATCCAGCCTCTCCCAGATACAATAGGTCTCATTGGGGGGGGGGGGGGGGTTAGAGATTTGTGTTTCTTAGAATGCCGTAAATAAAAGGTATTGTTGGACAAGGTGCCATGAAGAAGCTAAATAGATCAAAAGAAATCTCATTTTGGAGTTGCATTTCATATATAGCTATATTTATACTAGTAATCCATTTTCTCATCCAGTTATAATCAATACTAGAGAAAGTCTTATCATCCTTCAAGAAATTGTATATAAGCTCTATATATTCATTTCTGTTAAATAGAACAATTGCCCCTCCCTTGTCGGCTTGCTTAATAATAAGGTCATGTTCAAGTTCTAATTTCCTTAAAGCTACCTGTTCATTCTTAGACAACATATAAAATCTATGAGGTTACTTGTTATTATAGAACTCCCTAATTTCTTTTTCACATAAATCATTAAACGCTGTAATGATAGGTATACTATATGGAATAAATACACTTGCTCTCTTGCATGTTTTAACATAATTTACCTTTGAATCCTTAAATAGCAGTTTTAAATATAAATTTCTAGTAAATAATGTTAAATCCATAAGTGCATCTCATACATTATAACCCCCACTGGGTATAAACTGCAGACCAAAATTTAAAAGGATCAAACCATCGGGTAACAGAGAGAAGCCAGATAAATTCACAATGTTCCATTTCACAGTACCGGATTTTGGCATCCCAGTTTCTTCCGACCATGCGGACTGTTGTTCTTCTGTTTCTGGGATTGTGAGCATTGTCCTGCTATGTTCTGCGATGTTGACCTGGATTTTATCTCGACTTTCTCCGGTAACTTGACTACCACAGATTTGAAATATTTGGCCAAATCCTCTTTCGTCTTCATGCTCATGCCTCCTGGAAAGTTTTTTTGGAAACCACTTTCTGCTGATCCAGTCATTTGTGCTGCCAAACTTTCTGCCTTTTGTAACCTCTGAGTTGAATCTTGTTGGATGAAGATGGCTGAGCCAACACCAGTAATATTGACTTGATTCAACACTGATGATTCATTGAGTGGATTATTTTCTCCTTCTTTATTTCATCCATGAATACCAATAGCTAGGTTCAAAACAGACAATCCTGATTCATTGTTTCTCACAGCAGCCTCCCTGCTCATGGTCGGTTCCTTTCTTTCATCAGTGAAGATATCTAGCCGATCTAGTGAAGCTCGTTTCATTCCATTTTTGTTATTATTGGAATGATATTTCAGCCATGAAAAAACTGACTATTCTTTGAGTCATTTATGTCCCTAAATAACTTCCACTTTTTAGTGTTATCTACATTTTTATCCAATTGGGCCTGTCTATGAAGCATATTCTGATAAGCCATCACTGATGTACCAAAATCAGAGGTCATAGTTACACAATTCTCTAGATTTGCAATTTCTTCTATTAAACTACATTTGATGTTAGAAAAAAAATCATTCATGAGCACCATATAGTCGGTGCTCAACTTAAGATTTAGTTGTTACCACTTTGCCAAAAAATCGGGATAAGTATTCATATAACTTGGCATTTTTAATATTCTAAGGCCTCTGGGTACAACCCCCAACTCCAGATAAGCAGAAA
Organism: Protopterus annectens; assembly: GCF_019279795.1. Taxonomy (NCBI): domain Eukaryota; kingdom Metazoa; phylum Chordata; order Ceratodontiformes; family Protopteridae; genus Protopterus; species Protopterus annectens. The sequence continues at coordinate 1,510,799,624 of NC_056737.1, forward strand.
AGCTTAGCCTTTGCCACTGGAGTCTCTTATAGGATTGTACTTTATTCTACAATGACATAATAAGTTTGTTGAACTCTTCTGATCCATGCACAAAGGCTCCCATTTGGACAGATTGAGATAAGTTCATAGAGTCGAATAGAGGATTATCTTTTCTTTGTAATAAATTCTTCAAACTATAGATATTCCTGAAATCACCATTCTTTGCTGCCAGGGCATAAGAAGTGTCCATTTGAGATGAAAACTGTGTCATACTTTCAAAAGAATGCCTGAAGTCCCTTCGATATAAGTAAAACAAAGCAAACAAAGAGTGCTACAGCGGACTGTGTTCAATAACAACTAAAGTAAAACAAAAACCAAGCAACAGAAATGATCAACAGTTTATTAAAACCAAATACAAAAGCAATACAAATACAAAGCTTTCAGGTTTCCCCATCGTTCAGTGCATAAAACAGACATTTTAAAAAATGCATTTAAGCATAAGATACAGACATCCAATCATAACTCAAACACAATTTAACAGTTATTTAAATTAGTGTAACATCAATTGCTTAATTGCTTCTTTTGCAAAACGAGTTTTAGGCTTACTGCACCATTGAGACCTGGAGTCCTATCGGCATCTAATTCTAAAATCCATGCAAACTCAGCATTCTCCAGTTTGTTATTAATGTCCCCTCCTCTTATGTTCTTCTGCAATATTTTTATCACTCTAAATTTAAATCCGTGTGCTTCATTCTTCATCAGTAATATGTTTTCCTAGGGAATTTATTTCTATCTTTCTTTTAATAGCAGATTCATGTTCAATAGTTTGTTCTTTAAGCATTCTAGAGCATTTGCCTAGACAGAATGCTGAGCACATTGTGAATGTGGCTAAGTACACTATATGTGTTGTAGTGCAAAAAGCACAACTATCAAAAATATATCATCTTTTACTGGTGGGCTGTATAAAGTTCACATTATTAATTATATCTTTACAACTACATCCAAGACATGGAAATGTGCATTTCTAGGGGTTTCTTTATGTCCACCCACCCTCAATTCTTTATAACATAACATGCTCTTAAGATTCCTCTCATTCCTATAGGCAAACATTGGATACTGGCATAGGATGCCTTTCATTTCAGGCATTGTAAGTAGCATAATCCAACATTTTCTAATGATTCTCTCTACATCATGAGATCTATTATTATAAGATAGCACATATCTTCATTTATTTGTGTCTCTCTCAGCATGTCCTGAGGGAGCCCACATTTCATTACCATAGTAGAAATAGGGAGCTGTATTACTATTTCTCTCTTTTATCACTTCATAAATTATTTGAGAGATCATAAAAGAGTCATGACCCCTCTCAAGAAATGCCTCCATCATCTCATCATCTGACTTTAATTTGTATCCTCTTCAGTATTAAGCCTGCTCACTCTACATAGTTGACTATCCACTATGCCACTAAAAACATGTGGGGCATACATACTGGACCTATATTTGTACCTATTAGCATGAACGGCCTTCTTATGTACACTGGTCTTAATCCCACCATCTTTCTTTTCCAAACTCACATCCAAATAAGTAATCTTTTTGGGAGAAAATTCCTTTGTAAAGCTCAAAAATCAGTACTGTTATTCAAACAGTTCACAAATTCTTTCAAGCTTCCTTCATCCCCTTCCCAAAGTAGAAAGCAATCATCCACGAATCTCTTAAAAAGAGTACACTTTTATTAATGTAACCATCATCTTTATAAATATGCCTCTTTTCCCAATAACTTAAAAACAAATTTGCATAGGTGTTATCCATAGGAGTACCCATGGCAACACCTCATATCTGCAAATATGGTTTCCCATCAAATAAAAATATATTTTTTGTTAAAATGATCTCAATAATCTGACATATACTTTAAATTTTATCATTCATCAGATCAGTTTTCATATTAAGAAACCTGCATATTGCATCTATCCCATAGGAATTTGGAATTAACATAAACAGTGAATTTATGTCTAAACAGACAAATAGGAAATGAGTATGTCTATGCTCATTAAACCACTTGGCTAAATGAGTCAAAAAATCTGCAGTGTCGTTTATATAACTTTTGCATATCTTCAAGTATTGACTTAAACTGTTTTGCACATAGACTGAAAGTTGTTCAGTTATCCAGCCTCTCCCAGATACAATAGGTCTCATTGGGGGCTTGGTTAGAGATTTGTGTTTCTTAGGAAAGCCGTAAATAAAAGGTATTGTTGGACAGGGTACTGTGAAGAAGTTGAATAGATCAAAGGAAATCTCATTTTGGAGTTGCATTTCATATATAGCTATATTTATACTAGAAATGCATTTTCTCTCCCAATTATAATCAATACTAGAGAACGTCTTGTCATCCTTCAAGAAATTGTATATAAGCTCCATATATTATTTTCTTTTAAATAGGACAACTGCCCCTCCCTTGTCCGCAGGTCATGCTCAAGTTCTAATTTCCTTAAAGCTACCTGTTCATTCTTAGACAACTTACAAAACCTACGAGGTCTCTTGTTATTATAGAACTCCCTAATTTCTTTTTCGCATAACTCATGAAACACTGTAATGATAGGTATACAGTAGGGAATAAATACACTTGCTCTCTTGCATGTTTTAACATAATTTACCTTTGAATCCTTAAATAGCAGTTTTAAATTTAAATTCCTATAAATAGTTTTAAATCCATAAGTGCATCTCACACATTATTACCCCCACTGGTTATAAACTGCAGACCTTTATTTAAAAGATTCAAATCATCGGTTAACAGAGAGAAGCCAGATAAATTCACAATGTTCCCTTTCACGGTAGCTATTTTTGGCGTCCAGTTTGTTCTGACCCTGTGGACTGTTGTTCTTCTGTTTCTGGGATTGTGAGCATTGTCCTGCTCTGCACCTCAATGTTGACCTGGATTTTATCTTGACTTTCTCCTGTAACTTGACTACCACGGATTTGAAATATTTGGCAAAATCCTCTTTTGTCTTCATGCTCGTGCCTCCTGGAGAGTTTTTTTGGAAACCACCATCTGCTGATTCTTCCATTTGTGCTGCCGAACTTTTTGCCTTTTGTAACTTCTGAGTTGAATCATGTTGGCTGAAGATGGCCGAGCCATCACCAATCATATTGGCTCGATTCAACGCTGATAATTCATTAAGTGGACCATTTTCTCTTTCTTTATTTGCTCCATGAATACCAATAGCTGGGTTCAAAACAGACAATCCTGATTCATTGTTTCTCACAGCAGCCTCCCTGCTCATGGTTGGCTCCTTTCTTTCATCAGTGAAGATATCTAGCTGATCTAGTGATGCTCGTTTCATTCCATTTTTGTTATTATTGGAATGATATTTCAGCCATGAAAAAACTGGCCATTCTTGGAGTCATTTATGTCCTTAAATAACTTCCGCTTTTCAGTGTTATCTAAATTTTTATCCAATTAGGTCAGTCTATTAAGCATATTCTGATAAGCCATCACTGAAGTACCAAAAGCAGAGGTCATAGTTACATGATTCTCTAGATTTCAATTTCTTCTATTAAACTAGATTTGATATTAGAAAAAAAATTATTCATGAGCCCCATATAGTCGTTGCTCAACTTAAGATTTAGTAGTTGCCACTTCACCAATAAATCAGGATAAGTATTCATATAACTTGGCATTTTTAATAATCTAAGGCCTCTGGGTACAGCCTCCAACTCCAGATAAGCAGAAAAGCTTAACCTTTGCCACTGGAGTCTCTTATAGGATTGTATTTTATTCTACAATGACATTATAAGTTTGTTCAACTCTTCTGATCCATGCACAATGGCTCCCATTTGGACAGATCGAGATAAGTTCATAGAGTCCAATAGAGGATTGTGTTTTCTTTGTAATAAATTCTTCAAACTATAGACATTGCTGGAATCACCATTCTTTTCAGTCGAGGCATAAAAAGTGTCCATTTGAGATAAAGGCTGTGTCATACTTCCAAAAGAATGCCTGTAGTCACTTCGATATAAGGACAACTAAGCAAACAAAGAGTGCTACAGCGGACTGTGTTCGATAACATCTAAAGTAAAACAAAAACCAAGCAACTGAAATATTCAACAGTTTATTAAAACCAAATACAAAAGCAATACAAAAGCAAAGTTTTTGGTTTCCCCTTCATTCACTGCATAGAACAGACATTTTAAAAATGCATTTACGAATAATACACAGCCATCCAATCATAACTCAAAGATAATTTAACAGTTATTTAAATTAGTGTAACATCAATTGCTTCTTTTGCAAAATGGGTTTTAGGCTTACTGCTCCATTGAGACCTGGAGTCCTACCGACATTTAGCTCTAAAATCCATGCAAACTCAGCATTCTCCAGTTTATTAATGTCCCCGCCTCTTATGCTCTTCTGCAATATTTTTATCATTTTAAATTTTAATCCATGTGCTTCATTCTTCATCAATAATATGTTTTCCTAGGGCATTTATTTCTATCTTTCTTTTAATAGCAGATTCATGTTCAATAAATCGTTCTTTAAGCATTCTAGAGCATCTGCCTACATAGAATGCTGAGCACATTGTGCAAGTGGCTAAGTACACTATATATGTTGTAGTGCAACAAGCACAACTATCAAAAATATATCATCTTTTACTGGTGGGCTGTATAAAGTTAACTTCATTAATTATATCTTTACAACTACATCCAAGACATGGAAACGTGCATTTCTAGGGGTTTCTTTATGTCCACCCACCCTCAATTCTTTATAACATAATCTGCTTTTAAGATTCCTCTCATTCCTATAGGCAAACATAGGATACTGGCTTATGATACCTTTCATTTCAGGCATTGTAAATAGCACACTCCAACATTTTCTAATGATTCTCTCTACATCATGAGATCTATTATTATAGAATAGCTCATATCTTAATTTATTTGTGTCTCTCTCAGCATGTCCTGAGGGAACCCACATTTCAGTACCATAGTTGAACTAGGGAGTTGTATTACTATTTCCATTGTTTATCACTTCATCCATTATTTGGAAGATCATAAAAAGTCATAACCCCTCTCATAAAATTCCTACATCATCTCATTCATCTGCCTTAAATTTGTATCCTCTTCAGTATTAAGCCTGCTCACTCTACATAGTTGACTCTTCACTATGCTTCGCTATGCAACTTAAGATTTAGTTGTTGCCACTTCGCCAATAAATCTGGATAAGTATTCATATAACTTGGCATTTTTAATATTCTAAGGCCTCTGGGTATAACCCCCAACTCAAAATAAGTAGACAGCTTAGCCTTTGCCACTGGAGTCTCTTATAGGATTATACTTTCTTCTCCAGTGATATTATAAGTTTGTTCAACTCTTCTGATCCATGCACAATGGCTCCTGTTTGGTCAGATCGAGACAAGTTCATAGAGTTTAATAGAGGATTATCTTTTCTTTGTACTAAATTCTTCAAACAATAGGCATTGCCAGAATCACCATTCTTTGCTGCCGAGGCATAAGAAGTATCCATTTGAGATGAAAGCTGTGTCATACTTCCAAAAGAATGCCTGTAGTCCCTTCGATGTAAGTACAACTAAGCAAACAAAGAGCTCTACAGCAGACTGTGTTTGATAAGAACTAAATAAAATCCCTATTCAAAGGGAAGAAAGCACTCAATCTGAACTTGTGGAACTTGTTTTACAATAAACTGGAAGATTTGTGTGCATCCGCCTGCAGCAGTGTATTTTCTTGTTTTTCTAAGGAAATTAGAACTTGAACATGACCATATTATTAAGCAAGTGGACAAGGGAAGGGCAATTGTCCTATTTGACTGAAATGAATATACGAAACTTATGTACAATTTCTTGAAGGATGATAAGACTTTCTCTAGTATTGATTTTAATTGGGTGAGAAAATGCATTTCTAATATAAATATAGCTATATATGAAATGCAACTCCAAAATGAGATTTCTTTCGATCAATTCTTCTTCACAGTACCCTGTACAACAATAACTTTTATTTACGGCCTTAATAAGATACACAAATCCCTAACCAACCTCCCGATGAGACCTATTGTATCTGGGTGAGGCTGTATAACTAATCCATTTTTAGTCTATGTGCAAAACAGTTTAAGTCAATACTTGAAGATATGTAAAAGTTATATAAAAGACACTGCAGATTTTTTGACTCAATTAGCCAAGTGGTTTAATGAGCATAGACATACTAATTTCCTATGTTTTTGTTTAGACTAGACATTAACTCACTGTTTACGGTAATTCCAAATTCCTATGGGATAGACACAATACGTGAGTTTCTTAATACGGAAACTTATCTAGTGAATGATAAAATTGAAAATATATGTCAGATTATTGAGATAATTTTAACAAACAATATATTTTTATTTGATGGGAAACCATATTTGCAGATATCAGGTGTTGCTATGGGTACTCCTATGGCTAACACCTATGCGAATTTGGTATTAAGTTAGTGGGGAAAGAGGCTATTTATAGAGATGATGGCTACATCAGTAAAAATGTCCTCTTTTATAAGAGATTTGTGGATGATTGCATTCTACTTTTGGAAGGGGATGAAGAAAGCTTGAAAGAATTTGTGAACTGTTTGAATAACAGTACTGATTTTTTGAGCTTTACGATGAAATTTTCTTCCAAAAAGATTACTTATTTTAATGTGAGCTTTGAAAAGAAAGCTGGTGGGATTAAGACCAATGTACATAAGAAGGTCGTTCATGCTGATAGGTACACACATAGGTCCAGTATGCATGCCCCACATGTTTTTAGGGGCATAGTGAAGAGTAACTTATGTAGCGTGAGCAGGCTTAATACTGAAGAGGATACAAATTTAAAAGAGATGAATGAGATGATGGAGGCATTTCATGAGAGGGGTCATGACTCTTTTATGATCTCCCAAATAATGGATGAAGTGATAAAAGAGAGAAATAGTAATACAGCTCCCTATTTCTACTATGGTAATGAAATGTGGGCTCCCCAAGGTCATGCTGATGAGACACAAATAAGTTAAGATATGTGCTATCTTACAATAATAGATCTCATGATGTAGAGAGAATCATTAGAAAATATTGGAGTGTGCTACTTGCAATGCCTGAAATGAAAGGCATCGTAAGCCAGTATCCAATGTTTGCCTATAGGAATGTGAGGAATCTTAAGAGCAGATTATGTTATAAAGAATTGTGGAAGGGTGGACATAGATAAATTCCTAGAAAGGCCACCTTTTCATGTCTTGGATGTAGTTGTAAAGATATAATTAAAGAAAGTTAACTTTATACAGCCCACCAGTAAAAGAAGATATATTTTTGATAGTTGTGCTTGTTGCACTACAACACATATAGTGTACTTAGCCACATTCACAATGTGATCAGCATTCTATGTAGGCAACTGCTCCAAAATGCTTAAAGAACAAATTATTGAACATAAATCTGCTATTAAAAGAAAGACAGATACAAATGTCTTGGCTTAGCATATTACTGATGAAGATGGAACACATGGATTTAAATTTAGAGTGATAAAAATATTGCAGAAGAACATAAGGAGAGTGGGCATAATAACAAACTGGAGAATGCTGAGTTTTCATGAATTTTAGAACTAAATGCAGCTAGTACTCCAAGTCTCAATGGGGCAGTAAGCTTAAAACCAGTTTTGCAAAAGAAACAATTGATGTTACACATTTAAATCATTATTAAATTGTTTTTGAGTTATGATTGAATGGCTGTGTCATTTGTTATGCTTAAATGCATTTTTTGAAATGTCTATTTTATCCACTGATGAAGGGGAAACCAGAAAACTTTGCTTTTGTATTGCTTGTGTATTTGGTTTTATTTAACTGTTGAATGTTTCTGTTGCGTGTGTTTTTGTTTTACTTTAGTTGTTATCGAACACAGTCTGCTGTAGTGCTCTTTGTTTGCTTAGTTCTACCAGTGACACACTCAGTTCTAGACAACAGAGACTGCATTAGCTGGAGTGTCTCAGGGGCAAGAGATGTGTTCCATGTCAATGCAGACAGGGCAAGTGGGAATGGCCATAGGTGCTGGACAGCAGCATGTGAGTCCAGCAGGTCTTGTTGTGACCTACTGTTTAATGTCCCATTTGACTTCATTGCATCCCCCCTTCTGCATTCTATTACAAGCTTACATGATTGACATACCTGTTATAGTGCTCAAGAGTTTCCTCACAATAATGCAAATGGTTAGGTTTGTGGAGTCACAGTCTGTCTTTGTGTAGATGGGTTGAGACCTGTGTTGCATAGGCAGCAGCTTGCCTTTTGTAGGTATTGCTCATGAGCAGGTGATGGCCTGTGCACCTATTGGTGTCTTCCACTTGCTACTTGCATCCAGAGTAGCTGTGTTGTCTTTCCATTTGCCAATGCCATGGCAACACAGTACTATAATTACAGCCTTCATGTGGGCCTTTCCCCTTTTCCTTGCCAGTATGGGGAACATTATGGAGGTGTGGGGGCTACAGCTTCACAGGCAGTAGGTGGAAATACCTCTCAGTACAGGACATGTGGAGAGAGCCCAACAACATGGGGTCAAAGTTCCAGAATTGGGTACAGATTGTAAGTCAGTAGTGCTGTTATACACATAGAGGGTTGCTAGATTATCAGGGTTCATCTGGACATGCATTTTCTGCGTGACTTGATGTCTGTCAGTGATATGTCTCTGACATACCTCTCAACTGTCCTTATGTCCACAGACTGCCTAGAGGTTTGACTGTTATGTTTGGTCTGTTCCTCAGACAATGTCTGCTTTTATGGAATCAGTAGGATAATGTGAGGATTGTAGTCAGTAACTGTTGACATCCTTTGGTGTTTCACACTTCATATCCTTCAGGAATGTTATGTTACAACAAAGCCTGTGACACTGGCAGTTGTAACACCATTATGTGAGATATGTCACTTGTTCCAGTGGTTCCCTATCAGAAGAACGAACGCTGAAAATAGTGAATGCTCTTCTGTCGAACTGTAAAGTTTGAAAGCCAAGAATGTTGAAGTCATGGAACAGTGATTTTTTTCCCAGGGGAAAAAATATCGCTGGGCCATTCTCGGGACCTCGCTGTTTTGTCCATTATGGTGCAATCTCAGAGTTGGTATATTTAAGTTGGGGGTGTGGGAGGCACAGCTCCCCACATCAGGGGGTGTGGGGGCAAACCCCCTGCTTTATTTTGTTTGTATTTTTTGATCAACATTTTTTTTTCCCTGGGGTAAAAATTTGCTGATCTGTGACTTTGACATTTCTGGCTTTAGAACTTTATAGTTCGACAGAATAGTGTTCACTATTTTTAGCATTTTCTGTACTGATATAGATGCATTTGCAGCTCCCTGTCCCCAAGTGTGTCAAGCTTTGTCCAGATGTCTTGCAGTAAGAGGGTCAGAGGTATGTGATATCATTATTTAGTGACTGCACTCCAGGTATTATCTCATTGACTTAGCAGACTCTTGGAAGTGGTATGCAGCAGCGGCCATGCATATGGACTCACACCCTGGACATTCTATGGAAATCTGTACATCTGAGAGTTATGTATGTCTGGCCATTGTGAACGGACTGCCAAGATTGTGTATCAGTGTTTTGTTTAGATGTTTGTTGGGCTGAGTAGGGAGAGTAGCAGATGTGAGTATCACGCATCCTTTTCTATCTGACTGTGCATGCTGCTACGGCTGCTGATGGTCTATCAGGTGTGCATGTTTGTAGGGGCAGACTTACAAATGTCCTGTAATACCTCAGGATTCCCAGTACACTGTGAGTTGGGCCAGTATATGTCAATGTAGTGTGTGACTGGGAATCAGGATATGTTCTTTCAAACAGTCGTTCTACTCTAGAGTTCATTTAGGGTACTGGTGTGTTGCTCTGACTGTGGTGAAATGGTTGTGGGTGAACATTTTTGCACCACTATCTGCTTTTCCCAGCAGTTCCATCCATGTAGTGCATGATATATTTGGATATACATGGGTAATTGCCCAGATTGATTTTGGTTAGTGTCATGTTGGGCTTACTGTGGTTCAGAAGGTGCTGGGTGACATGGTTGGCAACTGTAATGTTTTTTTCCATTCTGTTCATGATTGCAGTCATACCTCTCCACTGTCCACACACATATCTATGTATGACTATATATATGTATATATATATATATATATATACATATATATATATATATATATATATATATATATATATATATATATATATAAAATATAATATACATATATATATATATATATGTGTGTGTGTGTGCACACACACACACACACACATACACACACACATATATATATATATATATATATATATATATATATATATATATATATATATATATATATATATATATATTGTTAAATAAAATCAAGAATTCAATACACAGGAGGTTCAGATTCAAAAGTTTACTAGTGTACACCAGGAGGCAAAAAACGTACAAGTACAGAATTTTGTCCAACATGAAACAGGAAGCACACAATTTTATATAGGTTTAACATTCAAGCTGTGCCCACCTTACTGACGTGGTATGTCACAGGGCATCTACATCACTTTAGCTTACAGTTCTCTATTCATTAAATCTGCTGATGTTGTATATTTAAAAAAAGTTTTCCTCTGGTTACAATGTGGCCTTGCTATCCACCTGGTCAGACATAATATCTTTCTGTAAAGTTACTTCTTCAAGGTTTCATATCAGTTCGAATACAATAGCAGATTCAGTCTTTTAACACACATCTTTGTTCTCTGTTACACTTTCTCACACAGCTGCGTGCTATCTCAGTAATACATATACAAGGCCAAATCATCCCAGCAGGAAAGAGCAAAAGATTTCATTATGTCACACATTTAATTTCCTGACCCAGCAGAAAATCATTTGTGAAAAGCATAAACATTAAAACTTGCTAAGCTAGCATCTGCCAGGGTCGAAGGTCAGCTTGCTTCAAGCCACACTGCAGTTTCAAAACTACTTTACATTTAAACATGAATTAATCCTCTCTACTATATGATTAATAGAATAAAATGCATTATATACTACTTTGCTTTTAAACTAGCATTTCCCATATATTCAAATACACATTGTTCTAATATATATATATATATATATATATATATATATATATATATATATATATATACTGGTATCTATATTATATGCATATAATAGTACTATGGATATATAATCCCCCCTTATGTTGAATGACTGCTGTGCATGATATGTTTATAAACACATTGCAAATTTGTACAGCTTGGATGGTGTACAGGTATGTTGCTGTGATTGTTGTGCACAGCATTCTGGGTTCCAGACTTTGAAGTGATGACTTTTTTCATTAATGTTAATGAACAGAATGAATGATATGTTTGTAAAAGCATTGTCAGTTCTTACAGCTGTGTGACTGGGAATCAGGATATGTTTGTTCAGTCAGTCTACTCTAGAGTTCATTTAGGATACTGGTATGTTGATGTGACTGTGGTGGAAATGGTTGTGGGTGGACATTTTTGCACCATCTGCTTTTCCCTCCAGTTCCATCACTGTAGACCATGATATATTTGGATATACATGGGTAATTGCCCAGACTTGATTTTAGTTAGTGTCATGTTGGACTTACTGTGGTTCAGAAGATGCTGGGTGACATGGTTGTTAGCTGTCACGTTATTTTCCATTCTTTTACATGACTGCGGTCATACCTCTCCACTGTCCAGACATATATCTATGTATGACTATATATATATATATATATATATATATATATATATATATATATATATACATATACATATATATATATATATATATATATATATATATATATATATATATATATATATACATATATATATATATATATATACATATATATGAATCTAGGACTATTGAATGAAAGTTCAATAGTCTGAATCCACAATCACCGAACACACTTTAACAGAAGCGCTTTCACCGAAAAAGTGCTTTCGATAAAGTGTGTCAAAAAAATACATTACATTTACATTTTTGCAGGAGGGCAAGCCCCCCTGCACCCCACACACCCCCCTTACTTTAAAATTTTCACTCCGAGGTCGCACTACAGTGGGGAAAAGGGAATTTTCCCTTATCTCCACTGTAGTGCAATCTCCGCAATAGGCATACTTACGCAAAAGTGCTTCTTTGGTGAAAAGCACTTTCATACAAGTATGCCTGGCCGAATCTGTTTCAGTGATGTTGCCATTCTGGGATCCGTACGGATCCCATATATATATATATATATATATATATATATATATATATATATATATATATATATAGGTTCATAGGTCGGTACTAGGCTATCGCCCCTAGGGCGTATACAAGCCTAGCCATAACAATTCCCTGGCTATTTCTTCCCACACTATTTACTTCCCTGCATATTGGTATCTATATATTATATATATATATATATATATATATATATATATATATATATATATATAAAACAGTACTATGGATATATAATTCCCCCTTATGTTAAATGACTGTTGTGCATGATATGTTTGTAAAAACATTGCAACTTTATACAGATTGGATGATGTAGTGGTATGTTGCTGTGATTGTAGTGCACAGCATTCTGTGTTCGCGATTTGGTATGGCTGATTACTTTGTTGCTGGGCAGAACAAGGGCTGATGGAGACAGAGTAATTAAGACACTTTTAAGCAGTTGTAAGCAGGGTTGCGCAGTTTTGCATGGAGCTAAGCGATGCTAACAGACAGTTAGGCCGTGTTAGCTTCGCTTAGCACTGCTTTACTCTCACTTATACCCGTGCTAATTTTCTTTAAAGAAAAGAAAAAAGGGTGATAGGAAAGTGGTGAAATGGGAGCAAGCAGAGGGTAAAACATTATGAAAAGCAGCTAGGGATGTTCAGGACGGGTGTAGGAAAAGACCATAGCTCTACATTTCTTCGGCAGCAACAGCTGTGAATAATGTGTAGAATTTGGAATTTACAGACTCACACCCCACAGGAGGGGTGTTTTTGACTGACATTTGCAGAATAATCTGTGGGTTGATTGATTAGTTTCACTGTACATGGGGGCAAAATATAGAGCTATGTATGAGGCAATGTTTTTTTTTTATTCCGGGACAGATACCCCTTTTATTTTTTTTAAGATGAAAGTGGGATGTTGGGGAAGGGCTGTAGGTATATTTTGGGAGGTAGGTTTGGTAGGATAGGTTGCATTTGCAGACAGACAAGACAGCAGATAGGGGCAGTATATGACACATGAGGGGGTAAACACCTTTGACGGGGAGGGTGGTTGGAAATCCGAAATCCATGAGCCCCCAAATGGATACAGTGGGACTGAGGTCCCACCCATGGGCATTCACCACTGCTCCTTCACAGCTCCACAGGTGGCTGTTCTGGGGGCTGGACACGACTTGCGCCAGGGGGCCCTCAATTTGGCCCAGCTGCCCACTTAACTCTGCTTGGATGATGCTCCGCACCAAACCCCAGAACTGACTATGAGTGACAGGCTCCTGTCTATGCCCACTCCCAGGGGGGACAGGCCCCCTGAGGCAGTTCCACCCAAATGTGGTGCAGAACCAAAGGACAAAGAAGTCCTGGGTTGGGTCCTATATGTGCTGGGGCCCGGTGCCACAGCCAGATGAGGCAGGACAGGTGGATTTGCCAGCATCTGCCTTTCCAAATGTGTTATGGTGTTGAGGTTTTAAAAAAATATGTTGGTTAGTCATGAACAACACATTTCAAGATTAGTTATAACAGCATGCATTGGTGTTCCAATTAACCCCATAAAACGGATTTGAAACAGTTGCATAGCAAAAAGAACACATGCATAAATGGAGCAACTGTATGCATCATAACAGCATGCCAGTAACATTGACACAACAGGCCACCAACAATGGTATTTGAACAAGGTATGTTAACATACAACCAATCAAATACATGAACAATAATAGAACACAAGTCCCAACATTAGATTTGAAGAACAACATACCCATAGTATATGAATTATATTATTGATCCAGATGAGGGCTGGGGGGAGAGATAAAAAGTCCATTAACAACTGTTTATGGTTCTATTTTCCACAACAGTACTGCTCAGTACTCTATGGTCTGCCCTCACTTTACATCTGCCTATGGCCCATAGCTTCTGTAGCACAAGCATACCTATTAAACTGTCAGCCTGGAGTGGTATGGAGCAAATTGTGACAACTCTGGGTACATGACTAGAGGGGACTTGTACATGTCATGGTTACATATCTGGCAAAGAAGGGGTACCCTGAACTGCTGATGCTACTGGCACACTTCAACTTGTTTCCTATCTCTGTCCATTGGCAGCAGTGACCACTAGCCATGACAGGATGACACATGAGATACATGTATTGGGAAGAGTGCATGTTGTATGTACCTATTCTGATGTCATTTGCAGGCATGTGGTGGGATAGTGGAACAGTTGTACACAGTTTATTAGTATACCCTTCATACAGCTGCTACCAACATTTCCTTCCCTGTAAAACCTGTGGAGAAAATGTCTGTTAACACCACCTGACTGTTTTTACATTTATTCCTGATTCCTTGTGTGTACATATGCGTAGATATGCACACATCTTAGTACCGCTGCCTGGATTTGAACCATGCCTGGGTGGGCAAAATTAACAACAAAGCTATTTCTCATCACACTGAGCTACTGAGGACCTGCTGTTTCTTGTTTCACTGGTTTATATCTAATAGTCTCTTGGTTAGACAGTCTGAACTTGTAATCCTGTGACGCATGCATGACAGATAGTTATTGTACTGTCCATTAATCCTTTGGATTACTAGAATCTGGAAAGCAAAGGTTAACACAAGGCAATGTTGGATGGAACACACTTTGATACTTTGCACATTACTATTCAGGGTTCAGAGCTTAGTGCATTATATATTTCACATTTCATTTATATCTTGTTTTACAGCTCCATCGTCTACAGTTTTTTCTTAACATCTGGTTCACAGAACAACCTTGGTTAATGCATGCTGTCACAGCCATATTTGCTGTGAAGAATCTGCATACATTCTATATGTCTACAAAAACATACCAAAGTAAACACAACAGTTTTTTGTATGGATCTTTATTGCACATCAATATTAGTCAAACAAACTGCTTTTATTTATTCAGTTAACGCAATAACAGTATACCTACGAGCAGTAAGCAATGTACTCCTTAGCCATTTGCACAATATACTGCAAAATAGATTTGTACTCACCAGTCTGTCAATGCAAACCTCAGCAGACTGTCGGCATGGGCTTCAACATTACTACTCCTCTCTGCTGCAGCTGTAGGGGAGAAAAATAAACATTATAAATATCTGTCTATCACATTCTCAGGCTAGTATTTGCTACAAACTACTTGACACTGATACTTAGTCACTAATGGACCATTCTGTGCTCATGCATCTTGGATACACTGGGCCAAGGGCACCCCTTTCCTCCACTTCAGGTCAGCATAGTGGTGCCATACCTGCTCACCAGGCTGGAGGATGCCAGTAACACTGGTGAGATCACTTGTGAGATGGTCCCAGGCCTCTACTTTGTATTGTGAGCCCTGGTACTGGCCCTGCAGCAGTCTCTCATCATGGTTTTCTACAAGGAATCCAGCCATGACCCTGGATTCCTGAATGCTCCAGCGCAGTGCTCGAAAGCATGCTCCTTCACCTACACCAGCCATAGTACATGCACAGATGAACTATAACAGATTCTGGATGTATTCTTGCCTGCAATGTTTAAATAAGGTGATATTCCCACCCTTTGCTGTCATTGGAGCATTTTGAAAATGTTAAGCTCTGCTAAGCATACCTCCCAACCGTACCGAATTACTCGGTTTGTACCGAGTTTTGAGGTCATATAATTGGGTGCCATAATTCCTGAGTGGTACCCCTTCATTTCCGACTTTTTCCCAGCTTTTTTAAATTTATCTTTTTCCGCTTTTTGTTGACATCATCATGTGCGCAATGACATCAGCTCCATCAGCCTGTCAGAATTGAGCTCAAGGGCTCATGTGCTGCTACATTTCCAGCTGGCTGCCTCCTTCTGTTTGAATCATCTGCAAGCAGGAAGGGCACTGATGCATGTGTGTGTGTGTGTGTGTGTGTGTGTGTGTGTGTGTGTGTGTGTGTGTGTGTGTGTGTGTGTGTGTGTGTGTGTGTGTGTGTGTGTGTGTGTGTGTGTGTGTGTGTGTGTGTGTGTGTGTGTGTGTGTGCGTGTGTGCGTGTGTGCGTGTGTGCGTGTGTGTGTGTGTGTGTGTGTGTGTGTGTGTGTGTGTGTAGGATGACAAAACAAGCCCACTGAAGTGTTAAGAGAGAGCTTACTGCAGACGAAGGGGAGCCTTTTGAAGCACTTGGAATGGATGCACATTAAGACAGGTGCGATCTTATGCAGAGAACATGATGTTTTATATTTGCTTTATGGGGTTTCGCATCATGGGTATTGACTTACAACTATAATCATTGCATGCACAGACCAGTTGTTAGATTAGTGATTTTTTTTCATTGGGAGAAGGGGCTTTCGGTGTTAAGGTTGTAGAGATGGCCACAAATGCAGAGAGTAATCACTGCACATACAGACTAGTGTAGTTATATTGCTAGACTTTAGGGGAGGTTGTTGCAGTATTAACTCATCACATTGGTTGGACTGGGTATGCCGTTCACAGTCTATTATATTGCCACTTTTAGCAATAGACAATTTCAAACTACAAAATGGTGTTCAAGCCTTATTTTAACTTCCTGCAGTGTGTTAAAGACTGTGTTTACATTTTCTGTTTTTTTTCTAAGCACGTTACTATAACGGAAATATCGTCCAGTATCCTATATGTTGCATATTTAATATCAATGCTGCACCATTCTGTTTGCCCTTTTACGAACCATTTATGGTGTCATTATTTAGAAGGGGAATAGCGAATTAGTCGGGATTGTTTTTTTTTTTTCCCTCATGGGATGATTGCCATATAATTCTATTTTGTTTGCCAGATGTATGTGATTGGAGTGCCAGGCCGGCATACCGCATGGAACACAGGGAGTAGCAATATTTACTACTGCATGGGCAATGCCCCTTGGCTTCAGTTGATTGGCTTTTACTTTAAGGATAGCCAAATGTTTTTTAATCCGCTTCATTAGTGAATGTTGTGTTTTTTTCTTTACTTGGGGACTACACTTTATTAATGCCTTGCTGATTATTTTGATAGCAAAATGAAACCAAGTGTGTAGAAAGACTTGTATTCCCAGGATGCAGTTGGTTGTGTTGCCGATTATTACCTGCAGACTTTAAACAGTCACTTCCATAATTTTTAATGGTTTCTGTTTTGTATAACACAAAATACTGGCTGACGATTTGGGTCTGGTTCCACTTTGTGATATGCTAGCCTTTGTCCCTAGTCCGTTAGTAAGGTACGTCCCTTGTACTAATGACAAGTAGTTTTAGTTCTTTATTTTGTAGTGTAATACTCTGTAACCATTTGTACTGTCTGCCACACTACCGGTCAAGCGAGCTGATCCATGTCAATCACAATCCCAAGTATCACAAAAGTAAAATTAAGCAGACTTGATAACTGCATGCACCTGAAAGTTACTATATAGTGATTCCCCCTTTATGCTTAACTATCACTATGGAAGAATGGTGCAGGTGATTAAGAGCCAAGGTTTCCCTTGTAAACTTCCTTCCTTCACTATGAAAAGTAGTATAGGAGTTTTAAACTTTTTAATAAAATAGCTTGATGATGGCTAGATTGCATCATCAATACTAAGGGTCTTGTTTTTTCGTGGGAATGAAATTTCAAATAGGTTTCCATTTTCATGCCTTGTCAGTTGTGATACAGGTCTTTTTGTTATGTCTGGCAGCCTCCACAGTCCCCTTTGAACATACACCTCAACCTCTAAGAGCAATAAATCTGGACAAGGGCCCCAAAATATGGACGCTTTATTGCTCTTACAAACTTAGAAAGTTGATAGAATAACAGGTTTTGCGTTATCATAAATTTTCTGAAGGGTATGAAGTCTGAATCTCAGATGTCTACCATTGTTTTCTGACTTCGACCCTCAATGATTTGCCATAAAACTGCAATTTTATGAGAGCTGCGAAAATCTGTGCAGTTGAGAGATATGCCTTTGAGCCATGGCCTCCCACATTCTGAGTTTTTATACTGCAGTGTATTGCCAGTGGTTGCAGTTGTACCCCTGCACACCTTCCTGAATGTAAGGGAGTGCCATATTTTGTACAATCCTACACTGAAGTAAGTTACTTGAAGTCTGTTGTAGTCATGTGTTGTGCGATTGGGGTAGTGAGTTCTGTTGATTTCCTAGGTGATCTATCAATAAATCCTGACAGAATAGTAAAGGATATATTTTCTTGTGAGACATTTTTTTGCAACAGAGAAAATCAAGTTTGTATTGGCCAAAACGCCAAATGAAGCACTTGAAATTATATTTCCCTTCTCACCTTTTGCTTTCAGCAGTGCTTTCTGAATGAAATGTATTACAGGGAATGTATAAAAGCAAATGACTCTCCCATATTGAGAGTATCTGGGGCTAGATCTTTGGGATTGAAACCCAGAATGGAAAATCCTGATAACTGGTAATTCTAATAGGATGTAGTGAGTGAGATTTATTTTTGATTGTATTTGTACTTGTCCAGTTTTAAAATGCTCTGTTATATCTCTATTTGTGTATTAGTGTTTGTGCATTGTGCTATAAAATGTAAAAATAAAATCCAAATAATCATTGTAAAAGTATGGCAGTATGCACACATTAGTGTTTATGGTAAATGGGGCAAAATAGCCAGTTAATGGGACATTGGAATGGCTGCAGGGGGACTCTGGTGTCATATTTTGGTTGTATGTTCTTCAGTATGCATTTTTTTTTCCAGGACAGATGCCCCTTTTATTTTTTTTAAGATGAAAGTGGGATGTTGGGGAAGGGCTGTAGGTATATTTTGGGAGGTAGGTTTGGTAGGATAGGTTGCATTTGCAGACAGACAAGACAGCAGATAGGGGCAGTATATGACACATGAGGGGGTAAACACCTTTGACGGGGAGGGTGGTTGGAAATCCGAAATCCATGAGCCCCCAAATGGATACAGTGGGAGTGGGTTGGGCTGTGTAATTATGCATGCACATTTTATGTTAATCAGCGTACAGATTTGTACCTATTTTTCATGGGTCTTGTCCAAATTTTTGATGTTTCCAGGTTGAGAGGTATGCTGCTAAGCAGTGCGCAAATCCGCTAAGCTGAGTTGAACAGTGCTTAAAGGAGTAATTGCTGAGCACTGCATAACAGTGCTCAAATCTGCTTAGCTGAGCTACCTGCTGCTTAGCATTCACATCTAAGCAATGCTTAAACCTAAGTATAGCTGAGCATTGCTAATCATTGCTCACTTTTCATTTAAAAAAAAAATTATCAGAATAATGACTTCATTTAGTAAGTGTATATGATTCACTTTACATTACATCTCTCTATGTGCTTTCATTACATTAGCAAAGGGTGTGACTATGCTGTAAGGGGCATTTGTGTATACATGGGTGGTTTCACGTTATATGCACTCACACTTCCATTTTATACCAGCTACATTACCCTGATTGACAAAAATCAATTACTACATACTTTAAGATGAAAATAATGACTTTTAACACTGTTTTCCCATGGAAAAATAAATCACCTGTCTTGCTACTCGAAGCATGAACTCCTGTATGTAAAGTCAGGACTCTAACCACTACGCTATCTCAGTTTGGGGATCTTAGCAGTATATTTTTATTTATCTCCTCTGGGGTGTTTAAGCAATGCTAGGCAGAGGGCCATAACAGACACACCCACTCAGCTACACTTAAACATGCCTTAGTATGAAAAAGAAAATTAACTATTTATGTCCTTGTACAGCTTTGTTACTCTAGGAGGTTGACGGTATGTGCGGTGAGCATCTGGGTATTCTGCAAATACCTGTACAATTGAGGGTTTTGCCCATAAGGCACTTTCAGATGGCAGACATTTCTGTTTCAGTCTTCATACCCTGCAGGAAGTCCGTGCTACTGCAAACCTTTTATTCTCTCAGCTTTCGGGTTTGCCAGTACACTTTTTAAAAAGATTCCCTATTTCTGTGCCTTTGTCTATCCGTTATGGCTTTGTACTGCTTTATTGCTCTAGGAGGGAGAGAAGTATGCAGATAAGGCATCTGGGCATTTTGCAAACACCTGTACAGTTAATAGCTATGGCCATATGGCGTTTTCACATAGCAGACATTTGTGTTTCAGTCTTCATACCCTGCAGGACGTCCATGCTACTGCAAACCTTTTATTCTGTCAGCTGTCTGGTTTGTCAGTGTACTTTTTAAAACATGTCCCTATTTATGTGCCTTTGTTCCCCCATTATTTATGGCTTTGTACAGTGCTCTTGCTCTAGGAGGTTAAGAGGTATACAAGACAGGCATCTGGGCATTCTGCGGGAAACCTGTACAGTTGAGGGCTATGCATACGTCTCAACTGTACATATTTTCGCAGAATGCCCAGATTGTTGTCTCATATTTTTGGCCTGTTTCTGAGCAAATTGTGGTTTTCTTGCATGTTATTGAGGACTGTAGTCAGGAAATAATGGCATACATTTGAGCTTCTGAATTTTATCCTACAGAAAATCCATGCTAATACACAATCTGTTTTCTATCAACTTTCTAAGTTTGTAAGAGCTATATTTAAAAAGTGTCCCTATTTTTGGGCTTTGTCCCCCATTATTTGTGCCTTTGTCCAGATTTCTTGCTTTAACAGGTTGCAAGGTATGGGGCTATGGTCATACAGCACTTTTACAATGCAGGGGGTGTGTGACAGAACCTGTCACACACCCCCTGCATTGCTCACCTATATATTTCAGTGTCTGCAGACACTGAAATACTCATTTATTTAATTTCAGTGTCCGTGGACACTGAAATACTGGCATAATATTAGAGAAGTTCTGTAATATTATGCCAATATATTTTTAGAAATTGCCATACTGCAATTTCTGAGTGCAGGGGGAGTGTTAACTGTATGAGCACTACTGGAACACGCCCTCTGCACTCATTCACTGTTCGTGTCCATACAACCCTTATCAGTAGCACACCTTCATGAATATGCATGGCGCGCTGCTGTTAGTGCTGTGTGGAAACAGACACAGTTCACTCCATGCCAGAACAGCACTATTCCTGCATGGAGTTTATTGAATCCAAGGGAATGTCTATGCTCTGTCATGTGCTGTACTCATTTGCCCAAGCCATGGCTAAAAATGAGTCCTCAGATCATTTCATTTATCTACTTAATTTAAGAAAAAGAAAGAAATAAAAGGAAAGGAAGGAAGAAAGACAGAAAAGATCACCTTTGTTAGCTACAAGATTGAAAAAATAAGGAAGAGGTAACAGAACTAAGAAAAAAATGAAATAGTGTATAGAGCAAAATGCAGTATGAGTGGTATATAAATATGTGTTACAGTAAAGAAGAGCTATTGTCAAAGAGTTATAAGGAGAGCTAAAATGCTAAGAGTATATATAACACCCAGGTAAAATGGAAGTGGCATATACTTTAAAAATGTCAGATAAAGCAAAATATTAAATGAATGGCTGCATAATTAAATAATGGAATGTTAAGCTGGAGATGGTATTTTGAGACTGATTTGTTAAAAGATAGAGAAGATTTAAAAAAGGAGACAGCAATGAATTGAATGTAACTGCCAATACTATCAAAGACGATGTATGTAGTATAAAAGGTAATGATATCAGAGAGTTATTTATGTTATTAAAGTAAATGACTTATTCTGTATTAACAGAAAAAGAGAACATTGGTTAGTTTATGACTTATCAAAGTCATTTGGTTCAGTAAACTATGAGCAAGTATTGAATATTATGAGAAAGTATGGTTTGGACAAACTTTTTAAATGTTTTTATATCAGTGTATGAAAAATTATACCTGAAATTATCATAAACTGTTGGCTTAAAATAAATATATCAGGATTTTAGAAATGTCCAATGACTCTTCTAAATCAGACAATTAAAACCGTTAAGTCAGAGATGAAAGGTGTGGAACGGGAGACAGCTTTAACTTTGTGAATATTGGTTTTGATGAGCTGCAAAGATTGTTTAATACTGATAGATAAATAGATGATAGGGGAGAATGGTACATATTACACTTACCAGTTATGATGACTATGTGTATGATGTAACATTATTAGCTAGAACCATTTATGAGTTATATAATTGTTAAAGATAGTTAAAAAAATGAAAGTACTGCTTTAAAGTTGAAGCTGAGGTGCAACATTTTTTACTTACATGCAAATATATCTCTTTGCTCTGACGCAGTAGGTAGGTTGTTCTGTCCAGTGAGTTTAATTTATTTCCATACTCTGTTATATTCACCTGATCCTAAATGTTGGTACACCATTTTCTTCTACCTGCAATACTGCCTGGCTTTGCTTTAATTTCCATGTCTTCTTGGTGACACAAAGTTGGGTCATTCCTGCACTTCATTCTCTGTATTTTATCCAGAATCTTCAGACAGTTGGATTTTATCATCTGTACATTTTTCACTTGTTTGTCTTAGGACATTTCTTAGTGAAGATGATGAACTCCGTATTGCAGCAACAGCAGCAAGGAGACGGTTTGCAAAACTAACTTAAGATTGCGCTCATAACTTTCAATTGTACCTGTTAATTTTTTTTTAATTAATTATATTCACTTTTGAAAATGTTCCCCAGTTTACGGCCTTTCCTATCACATTTTAAGACATTCTGCATTATTTATTGTCCCTCACATTAGCAAAATAGCAATTCTAATAGTGCGCAGAACAGCAATTCAGGACAGAGAGAGAGAGAGTGCAGGTGACATGTCTTACGGCCACAGAATACAGTACTGGAAAAAAACATAACTGTTATAGGCTTCTTGTAAGCATTTTTAAGGAAGCATGCAATGATTGCTTTTCACTTTTGACTAAAATGCACTTTACTCATGTGTGCTAACTCTAACCCCCACCCAAACCCCAGAAAAAATACTGGTGTGTGTGTGTGTGTGTGTGTGTGTGTGTGTGTGTGTGTGTGTGTGTGTTTAATTTTCATTTTTTTATTTATTTTTTTCTTTGGATTGGCCACTTTTGTCAGTCTTGTGCATGTTGATTACACAAGTATACAACTATGTGTCATATACTCATATATATATATATATATATATATATATATATATATATATATATATATATATATACATATACATATATACATATGTGTGTGACTGTGAGTCCCTGATACTTTTGGATGAAATAAGACTGATATTGTATTAACATACTGCTATTACCATAAGTACCCCTTTGCTAGTCATTATAGGAGACACGGTGAAACAGACTCATAACTACAAGGAGAAAAGCAAAGCAATAAATGCCACAAATTAATTATAGCATACATATGGCCTGATTAAGCTATATATAATGAAATATCAAGCTATTATGAGCATAAAAGACTGTCCAAACTCCTCATCACTTATTCAGTCTGTTGTCAGGGAGGGTGATACTATGTGTCAGTTCTTTTTGTTTCCTCATGAAACACCTTTCCATTAAAAGGCAAAATTCATTGCAGGATATTTTATACTTAACTGCCATCATTTTTTATTTTCTGAGCTTTGTTCTTTAACAGTCCTTGATATATCAGAAGAAAGTTATTGTGTTCAATACATTCAGTTACATATTCAAGGATTCAGCCTAACTGTAATTCATCTTCTTTAGTTTAGAAACTCCATATAAAATCTATTTCAACTGACAAGAGTTAGTTAATGGGAAATTACTAGGTTAATGACTTCAGGGGCCTTTTTAAAATTAGCCATGCTTCTCAAAGGTGAGACTCAAACCCTGTACTTTGTGGCTACTAGGTAGACACCTGAATCATTATGCCAAACCCCTAAAAAAGAAAAAGAAAAAGATATGTAGGGTCATAAGAAATTCCTAGGCTAACAACCTCAGAGGACATTTTTAAGACTAGTCATTTTTCCTAAAGGTAAGAATCAGACCTTGTATTTTGTGTCTGTAAAGTAAACAACTTAATAATTATGCCAACCTCCCCCCCAACCCTATGTTGAGTATTACATACGCATACAAAAATATTTATTATTTATTTATTTATTGACATTGTTAACCAGGAAAGTCCACTGGGACAGGAACTCATTTTCAGTAGAGGCCCGGGGAGAAAAGCTCCACAGTTAAACAAAGTATTGTACAATGATTATACAGGAATAAGTACAACAAACAGTATAATGTTACAGAGATGCATGTAGATTCTCAGTGATATACATTCTAACATGTTCATTGGTGTCTTAAAACGTTCTCATCAGATTTGCGATTTATCAAAATAAATTTACAAATTTAGGGGTAGTTTTAACTTAATCCTGTTTTTTAATTTTTTGGCATATTGAATAAGACACCAACACAGCAAAAACTATGTTGGTCTAAAATAATCTTTTGAGCTGCTTTCCTCAAAGACAAGATATCAAACAGTTGTCATCATCAACCATTTGTTGAAGTGTTGTATCAACTGTTGACATCTGTCTCAAGTCAGAGCCACTCTCTTACATTCTTTGATAGTTAATGCCCACCTGTTTCAGATCTTCTGTCATGCAATACATCCTTGTCTTGGCTGGGCATCTTCATCTCTTCTTGCCTTCTTCCTTGCTGTCTTAACCCTGCCTTATCAAACTGTCTTCTACATTCCTAAGTTTGTGACTGAACTATGATAATATTTTCTCTTTTCTCTTATTCCTTCTCTGCAATTGGACCTACTCTGTATTTTGCTCTAATATTTTCATTTCTTGATCTTTCCCACAGTATATCTAACTACCTGTCTCTGTTACTTCACCTTCATCTTCTCAAGCTTCCTTAACTGCCCTTTCTTCACAGCCCAATTTTATGTACTATGCAATATCAAATACTGTTTCAAACATTTCAATTGCAGTTTGCAAAATACTAAAGTTTGTAACCTTATATATACCAAGATACACTTGATAAATACCCAATACTATAACATAATTTTGCTGTCAACTTCTTGGCATTCAAATATACATTGATGTAATGCATAGTAGTCACAACAAGAAATGGGTACCATTTGAAGACTCCAATTTATTCTTCTGGGTAACATACAAGATTATGTGTGATAGCCATTCTTTCTATCCTTAAGTTTGCTTAACTTTAGCAATGAATTAGCATTTATGTGCTTATTTTAATCACATAAACAAAAACAGAGCTTATAAAATCCCCAAGTACTTTGTAAAACTGTCATAAAATATTGGCAGACTAGAATATTTTTGATAAACTTAAATTTAGATTCTATATTTCAAAATAATGTCAATGTACTCTTTTTTTTCACACGTACCCTTGTGTATTTCCTTGTTTGTTAAGTGTAAACTCCATTTCTAGCCTGCCTTATCCTCACACTTTTCAGTGACTGGGCAAAAAAAGTCATAGCTCTGGCATGTAAAAATCATAAAAGATGGTAAGATGGACATAAAAACAAAAAAGTACCTTCTCATTTTTAAAACAACAATGAAACAATTGATATACTAGACCACATAACAATGTGCATCCTCCAACTATTTCACACCTAGCCTAAGTGGAATATCACACATCCTAACACTTGAAGAGTTCCTGGCTGGACAGCCTTCACCTGAGCTAAAATTCTGAGAATGCAGTTCTGTGACCTAGCTGCAAACATATCTATATATCTCAAAAACAATAAAAGTTACAAAAAAAGTTAAACTGTACAAGATATTCAGCACTCACTCCTCTTTAATGCAGTGATATTAATATGTCAGCCATTTATAACAATAACTTTATATTGAACAAGTAATTAGACTATATATAAACTTGCTTATTATTATTATTATTATCCAAGGAACTATTAATATCTCTGTAACCATGATGGACAAACCCTAACAATCAGTATGATTTTCATTCAGGCAGATTTCATTTTCATTTTTCTGCAAACTAGTTTTGTAAATGCTACTCCATTTCTCAGATATTTGCATAATTGTGGAGGGTATGAATATCTGCATATAAATGGACAAATAAATTAAATATCTGCCATGCAGTGCTAGTTAGACACAAACTAACAGTACAAGATTTTTTCAGTGTTGTGTATACTTTCATTTCATACCATGAAGCACCATGCAAGCACCCTCTATTCCAAGTTATTGATACAGTTATGAACATATGCTATACATTCATAATATTTTCCAGAAAAAAAACAATTATAATTTTGGGAGTACCAAGTATTGCATTGGTATAAGGTGGCATTCATGATCTCTCTGATGCATTAGTATGTGAAATACAACCCATCCAAGTACACAATGCCAGAGATATGTACAGAAATATGATAATTATGATAATATTCATATTTTATTAATGAACAACTATAAGTATCTGTCGACTGGTAGCAGGCAGTAGCTGGTATCAGTGGCAATTATTTCAGCATTATTCAAGCTTTCATTTGATACCATGGACTACAATGTAAAAATTGATTCCAGTCATTAATATAATTATGAACACATGCTATACATTCATAAAATTGTCAGAAAAAAGACTCATATTTTTGAGGTATCAAATACCATGTTGGTGTAAGGAGACATTCATGACCTCTCCATCGACTTGGCATGTGAAATATTGAATCACAGCCTATCCAAGTAAGCAATTTCAGTGATAAGAACAAAAATATTATAAGTATGTTAATATGCATGTTTTATAATTGAACTATTAATTATTTAAGCTTTCATCTGATACCATGAAGTACCATGTAAATACCCTCACCCTGGTTCAAGTTATTGATATGATTATGAACATATGCCATAAATTCATTATATTTCCAAAAAACAAAACTTATCATTGTTGTGGTACCAAGTACCACATTTATGTAAGAAGCCATTCATAATACCTCTGATGACTTGGCATGTGAAATACTGAATCAAAACCTTTCTAAGTATATAATGCCAGAAATATATACCAACATATAACAATTGTGCTATATAGTGACTATACATTCCCTTTGCAAACTCTGACAGAGCAAATGTAGACTGGAAGCATAGCTAAAAGGACTGTGCTCAACATATCTACACAAAGAAACTAAATAATTGGTGGGTAGAAGTCAAAATATATGGACATGTGAGGTAGACCATCATAATGTTATATTCTCAAACTCTATGAGTTCATACATGAAGAGGTCTGGGATGATTTAAGTCAAAATATATGGACATGTGAGGTAGACCATCATAATGTTATATTCTCAAACTCTATGAGTTCATACATGTGGAAGTCTGGGATGATTCATCTAATGGCAGTATGTGTTTACCTGGTCATTTTCAGATGGGAAACACACAAAATGTCTCTAAGTGTAGTCATTTTATTGGCCAGAGGATTTGGTAGTCAATTTTCTGTATTTCCAATGCTGGTATAAATTCAGCACATTGCTATAGAACTGTTCACTGTGCCAGTGCCCTGTACAGATGCAAGCATCTAGAAACATTGTTTGTTTTTATTATATTGGTGTCATTCTCAAGGGGTCTAATACTTGTCACCCTGGGAGGTCATGGGTGACAGGCCACACTGCTTTGCCAGTGATGGTCTTCACCCATCACCTCTAGGCTTTCAGACATTTGCCAAAACATTATCTACCATCAGGACAAGATAAAGGTGTTACTACTCAATGCTAGTCGTCTCAACAAGAAACTGCACTCCTGGAAGCTCTCCTCACCATGGAGAATGCTAATGTCTGTCCAGTTACTGAAACGTGGTTCAAAGCCACGGATAGCACTCCAGCAGTGCATAGTTACAATGCCTTTCATACATTCAGACCACTCACTGGACATTTAAGAGCAAAAGACAGAGATGTATCTATCTAAATAATGGAAAAGCACACTTCAGGGCTGATCAGACAATATGACATGCTTGAGCTACTCCATGTCCAACTAACCATGGGAAAAATCAATTACCATATTCTTGCTAGTTATAGGTCCCCCCCCACCATGAACCAGGAAACCCATACATCATACCTAAAATTAATAGAATCACTCAGCATCCAGCCCAACATCATACTTATGGGTGATTTCAACTACCCCTCCATTGACTGGGAGGCATACATTAACACCAACATGCAGGCCCAAAGATTTCTTGAGTTTGTAAATTTAAATGCTTTGAAGCAGCTAGTCTGTACTCTCACTACGGGAACAAATATCCTAGATCTAATGCTCACAAATATGGGAGATTGCTGAACACCACCCCACCCCCAGTGAGATGTCCTCACTGGTAAGATCAGATCACAAAGTAGTCTCCTTTGAAATAAAGGTAAAACTACTCCTCAGTTTAACCTCAAAAACTTTAAGAACTTCTCTAAGGTAAAGTACTGCCTACTAAGGGATGGCATAGCTAGTTTCCAAGCTCCCCCAAATCAGGAAAACACAGAAACCTATGCAAAGGCATACACAAAAGCCCTGTACAACCATGTAAAGAATTACAAAAAAAAAGAGTCGGAAGAATAAAATACCTAATGACCCATAATAACATTCTTCTAAAGTAGTCATATTTATTCATTCCTCAAAATCATAATCCTTGTGCATAATCTCTGGTCAAGAGAAAGTTGCAGTTGCTAATTTTGATCTTCATACTGTCCACTGCCAAAGAACCATGCAGATACAATAAATCTAAAGGAGTGAGGTGCACCAGCATGGAAGTGCACAAAGGCACAGCAGTCAACAAATAGAATAGAAACCACAGTACTCCAAATCCAAAGCTGTTGATCTGTGAGTTAGTGGTGTGTCAGGTTCTGTCTGTACATTCTCCAGTGACACTGAGGGATGTGTCGCTCATGTCTTTCTCTCACATAGATGACAAGCAGGTGGGGTATTTCATTTAAATGCTTTAATACATAGAAACCCATCAGGATGGACAGCAGCATCATAAAATACAAACGATCTAGCTAACAGACAGACCTTACATACATACATACATGCTTACAGGCTTACTACAAAATGGCAGTCTAACTTGTACGTGCCCAGTATTTATACACTTGTGCAAGCTCTTGGATAGCTTCTTAAAGGTATATATACACAAACTGAGCTACAGATGTGACTTGCAACATTCCAGTCAATAAGTGAGACAGCCATCTCTCAGTACAGGCTGCTTTGTTACTGCTGCTGCTATGTAGCATTGCTCACACTGTACATCACAGATTATGTCATTCAAAAGAGGTATGCTCCATGTCATGACATGTCTGTTTTATATATCTCTGATTTGATTTATTATTTGGGGTTCCTTCATTTCAATAACATGTGCATATTATTTGCATGTAGTTCCTCATTCCCATGTCATTATGCACTCATTAGTATGCGCTGCATAATGTGCTATTTTAACCATTGCACAACCTTGCTATGTGTGCCTTAGAGTCATCCATACCCTGCACATTGCCACTATCAATGCTAATTTGCACTCCACAATGCACCACCTAAGAATCCTAGTCAGAGTGCTACCAATTAACTTTAACATTTCTTAACTGTTGTAGATTAAGTATTAAGTGCAGAATTCCATGTTGATTTCCCAGTGTATTTTTTTTTTTTGCGTATGCTTGATTTCACAGTTATTCTCTTTGTCTTCTACCATATGCAATTTGCTAGTAAGTGAAAATGTAGAAATGGTAGCAATAATTGCTTTATGATATTAATGGGCCAACTAAAATTACTGCAGTTGAACTACAGTGATATAATTGTGGCATTGAATCTTATACCATATATGTGCATTGTGTATTAAAATGGATAATGTATGCAAAAGAATAAAGTAGACAACAGCAATAATAATAATAATAATATATTTATTGGGGAGGCTAAATAGCAAAATAAACTATGCCAAAAAAGCTGTTGTACAAATTTCAACAATGTGATATTAGGACAATCATTCTGTAAGCTGGAAGTTTGCCAACAAAGCATTCAGTGGTCTGGCATATGATGAAGCCAGCAGAAATATTAGAATTCTGATAAAAGTGTCTATTGATATGCAAGACAACTGCAAAAAAAACTGCCACTTGACCTGAAATGCATCAGTTTTTAAGTCGCTATATAAAACAAATGCAAGTTTGTGCATTCATACGTGTGTGTGTGTGTGTGTGTGTGTGTGTGTGTGTGTGTGTGTGTGTGCGTGCGTGCGTGCGTGCGTGCGTGCGTGCGTGTGTGTGTGTGTGTGTGTGTGTGTGTGTGTGTGTGTGTGTGTGTGTGTGTGTGTGTGTGTGTGTAAACTGGGGCTAAAGAGCTCATACTCTTGTTAAAATGCATTATGCCATTGTTTCTATCTGGTTTCATATATCTTTACTTTTCTCAAAGCAAGAAGTTTGGTATGAAAGATCTCATTGCAGTGAAGCATAACACTCCTGAGTGTGCTATCCTTCAGATGAGATGTGAAACTGAGGTCCTATCTGCCTATGTTGCTGGTTGCTCAGTCGGCTGTAAAAGATTCCCTTGGCATTTACTGATAAAAAAACTAGGGGGAGTTCTTCCGTACCCTGTACAAATTTTTCATAGTCAGTATGAATATGATCAAGAACCTGAAAAGACTTCACTGATCTAGTGGGACTAACCCAGTAAATAAAGCACAAACAAATTAGCAAGCAAACAAACAAGTCAGTTTATATGTTCCTTCTGACTATCATATTTTCACTTATCTGCTTGGTTTTGATCCAATAAGAAAAGTCCATAATATAGTTTTTTAAAATAAGTAAAGAAACAAGCTAGGGCACTCACTTCTTAGACATTTGTCAGTCTTGTTTAAGCAAAAAACAAATTTGCACATATTCTATAAGTCGCTAACATATGGAATGCAATCAAACTATACTTTAAGCAGCAAATTTACTCGGCTTATTTTATATAACATGTTGTTATTGTTCACTTGCTGCAGGCTCATATGTGCAGGAGACAACACACCATACACATGCATGGGAAGAAATTTTAATTTGTGAGATTTGCTTTAGTAAGCTTAAGTATCTGATGCACCTTGATTCACAAGGTCATTTCAACCGATTGTTCTTTAACAGCTTTTTTGCCTTGGTGCTTTTTGGGTTCCTTAGTTAGAATGTTTGGAACTCTCAGCATATCACAGGCATGTAACTCAACAATTCATTTTCTAACTCAAGTTAGCAAAAGTTAGCAAAGGCGGTATAAAATACTGTGCAATCATTAACGTAATGTTTTCAGTAGCAGTTTAGCTCCTAAGTGAAAATGCAACAAATCACAAAAGAATAATGCAAAAGTAAAGCCTTGTTTTACAGCTGAACCTTTGCATGCCTGTACTCTTTTTTTTATTGCAGTCCCCTAAAAAGACCAAAGCTGATCAACCCTGGGATTCTGAAACATGCTCAGTGTGATGGTGGTAAGCATCCTACTCTTTACCATTCAAATGTGATGTGGCTCAGAGCTCGTTATCAGTTAACAATGGCAAACCTTAGAGCTCAAGGTTCAGCTAATTACTATCCTGCTTATGCCCAGACCAAGGCCTGTAGTCAGAGAGAGAAAGTCACAGTAGCAACTATGCAACTGGACAAGCAAACATTGCCAGACATAAAGGGTGTACATACCTCAGTGCATGTGCATGCACTAGAATGCAATCATCATCATCATCATCATCTTCTTTTGGCTGTTCCCGTTAGGGGTCACCACAGCGGATCATCTGTTTCCATTTCTTCCTGTCCTCTGCATTATGCTCTTTCACACCAACCACCTGCATGTCCTCTCTCACCACATCCACAAACCTTATCTTAGTCCTTCCTCTTTACCTCTTACCTGGCAGCTCCACCCTTAGCATCCTTTTCCCAATATGCCCAGCATCCCTCCTCAGCACATGTCCAAACCAACGCAGTCTCGCCTCTCTTGCTTTGTCTCCAAACTGTCCAAACTGAGCTGACCCTCTAATATACCGATTCCTAATCCTGTCCATCCTAGTCACACCCAGTGCAAATCTTAACATCTTTAACTCTGCCACATCCAGTTCTGACTCCTGCCTTTTTCTTAATGCCACCGTCTCCAACCCATATAACATAGCTGGTCTCACTACCCTCTTGTAGACCTTCCCTTTCAATCTTACTGCTACCCGTCTGTCACAAATCATTCCTGATACTCTTCTCCACCCACTCTACCCTGCCTGTACTCTCATCTCCACCTCTCTTCCACACTCACCATTACTCTGAACTGTTGATCCCAAGTACTTAAACTCATCCACCTTTACCAACTCTACTCCCTGCATCCTCACCATTCCTCTACCCTCCCTCTCATTTACACACATATATTCTGTTTTAGCCCTGCTGACTTTCATTCATCTCCTCTCTAAAGCATATCTCCACCTCTCCAGGGTCTCCTCAACCTGGTCACTACTCTCACTACATATCACAATGTCATCTGCAAACATCATAGTCCACGGGCCTCCTGTCTGATCTCATCTGTCAACCTGTCCATCACCACTGCAAATAAGAAAGGGCTCAGAGCTGATCCTTGATATAATCCCACCTCCACCTTAAACATATCTGTCACCCCCGCCGCAGTCCTTACCAATGTCACACTACCCTACTAATGTCCACACTACTGTCTACTGTCCACACTACTAATGCACTAGAATGCAATAAGATGACAAAATAAGGATGCTATTATAAAGGGCCCACTGGATTATTTTTTGTACCAGAAATAAGAGCTGGTAATAGGAGTATAAGACAGCAGGAAAAAAGGGGCAAAAAGCAGAAGGAAACAGGTAAGGAAAGAATGTGATGGGGAGGGGAAATAAAGATAATATTTCTTGTGGAACAACATACGTGGGATGGCAAGGACACATAAGGGAGAGATAGTTGATTAAGGGATAGAATGAATATGGTCTTCTCTTCTGCCCTGACAGTATCATACCCAGGGGGAGGTCAACACCCTGTCCACCCTCCCAAATGGATCCTGGTTGAGATGTTCCTGACAGGGCCGGACAGTGAGGCAACTCTACTAGTCACAAGAGGCGTCTTTCATGAATGGCTGATGTGGGTGTCTTCAACTGGTTCTGCAACTCGTCTATCCACCCCTACCAATTCCATAAGAATTGAATAGTGCCTCCCCTTGCAGAGTCTGCAGCAGGAACAACTATGCTGCCAGCTGTTGAAGCACCACCAGAGGCAGGGCATGACAGGATATCACTCTGTAGGTTCACCTACCAGAGAGGCAGCCCCAGCTTGTTGAGCAGCAGATTCAGAAGCTGTGTGGCTGGCTTCTCTAAGGGATCCTGGAGCCAGGCCTGGCCACTGGCAGTGCCATGACAGCTGCTGTACATAACTGAAAAATAAAGAGAGAGAAGTAACATAACAAACAGAAAAAAAAGTTTTGAAAAGAAACGATAGTGGAAGGAAAGGGAGGAAGAAATTGCATTAAATCAATAAAAAAACTGTATGACAGGACATTAGGAGTAATCATGTGATACAAACTACAAATTCAGTGGTGGCTAAAAAAGGAACAGCACAGCTGTCTGACATCTAATGGTTAATATGCCATGATGTACTATCTAGCAAGATGCTCAGAGGAAAACGTCTTCAGGTGTACTATTGCTACTCTGCCTACAAACTATTATGTCATTCTGTCAACAGTGGCATAGCTAGAGTTTGTGCCACCTAGGACTGTCTTTGAGTTCACCACCCCCCCTCACAAAAATCATGGTCAAATGCCCCCCATACACAGCTCCCCCCCCCCCGCAACCATTCCAGTGCCCCAGTACTTGGCTATTTCTCCCCATTTACCATAAACACTGTAATGTGCATACTGTTTTATGCTTTACGTCTACAATGATTATTTGGATTTCATTTAAAAGTTTTATTTTATATTTGATAGCACAAACACTGATAGACATCTTGCTAAACAAAGCAATACAGTCTAACAATGAAAACAGATGGCATTAAAACTTCTCTGCCCCTGAAACTCACATTCATTGAAACAACATTGAAACCCACATTCAAAGAAAATGCATCTGACCAGTGGCAGATAAAGTTTACCTTTGGGCTGTTTTCAAAACATAGGCCCCTTGCACACATATTTAGGAACATGCAAACCTACATGTGTTCTTTGATTCACCTTCCTGATTGTATTAAATTATATTCCTTGAATAACACAGCAAAATTAGCACTAAACTTTTCTTTCCCTGAAGCTCTCAACTCCTTGTAAAATCTACTTGAAAATCAGCTATATCTCTCAACCTTGCAGCACAAGAAATCTGGAAAAAGCCAAAATGTATTGGGGGTTGGAGGTCCAAAACCAGGAACAGATTTTAAATGTTGCTTGTATAATCTTAGAAAGTTGCTAGAATAAGATGTGTTGTGTTACCATGTGTTTCCTGAAAGATAGGAAGACTAAAACTTAAATGGCTATCATTATTTAGTGAATTCAGTTCTCACTGATTTGCCAGAAAACCACAAATTTTAACTGGAACAGACCAAAAGTATGAAACAGACATTCCAGACATTCTGTGAAAATCTGGAGTGGACAAAGTGGTGATATGGGTAGAGAATTTAGGCTTTTGTTTCTTGTACCTAAGGTACAGGGTTTGAGCCTGAGTATCACTAATCACAAGGTATACCTAACTGCACTATGTGTGTATACACAAATATAAACATTTTACAGATCTTTAATATGTGTAAGCCAACATATATTTAAATTTGGGAAGTCTTGCTTAAATAGCTTTGTATCTTTTTATGATTGCACAAGTGGAGCTATATATTCAGCAAACTCATTTTGTTGCACTGTGTCTTGGTTTAGCCAAAGATTTTGACTGTGTGGACCAGATTCCAAAAGATTAAATGTAGCATTTTGGAAGGCCTCATTTGGCATGCAATGTTGCTATGAACTTGCTACTCTGTTCTTCCCCCAATACAACACTAATACCGAGGGCAGGGAATGCCTAACTAATGTTGTACACTATACCAGAATCTCTGTACAATAGTTGGCATGCTAACCCTGGATATGTAATAGGATCAGACAGAACAGAAACAATATATGTTAATGGACTTCATTACCCATTCATAGTGTATTCTTACGCTGTCAAATCCTCAGACATAGTCCCCAACACACAACAAATATTGCAATCCCCACAGCAGATATGATAGGGAAGACTCCACCATGCATTTGGCAGAATTGCTGAAAGTCAAGAGGCGGTATGTTATGATGATGCACAGCTGTAACACATACCATTTAGAATTGTAAAATACATTTACAGTCATTGCCTGTACAAAAACAGGATGACTATGAGTAAATCAATATAGCACATGCATACAGCTATCTGTCCAGAACAGATAGTCTATTGCCCATGAGGAGTGCTCCTCCTGTATGTTAGAAGTGTCACTGTAAGCACAGGGGCATTTCCCATGTAGTGACTGCAGTTCCATTGGTAATAAAATCAGGAGAACAAATTAATGCCAAAATGTCCTACTGCATTCAGTGGGTAACAAGTTATGAAAAATGTATTAATTGGCATGCTGTGATCAGGGAAGTAATGGTATACTGTGTCTAAAATATAGGCACATAAATATATGATTTTGCATTAGCATATGCTGCATGATGAATCCTGTAAGTCCTTTTCAGGATCAGGAGAGATGAAAATGCTGAAGGTAGTATGCTGCCCAGACCATAAAGTCTTTGAGAATACATCTCTATATTTCATTCTGTAGTTGTTAAAAACTTAATTGACCATATTTTTGTTCTCTCATCCACCAGGTCTTGTCCAGTGTCTCTCCTTCCTTTGTCTAATCATCCTGTTCGTTCATCTCTTGGGGATGAGATCCATCACTCTCCATCTTGGGCAGGTGCCCTATGGCCTTTTCATTCCACATCTAGAGAACCTAATCAGCACATGTGATCCCTCAGAGAGGTGAGAAGCAGGCAGTAGATAGTGGGCCAGATTGCCACACTTGGTGAATATCCCTCTTTCCTTGGAGTACTTAATCTCTGCTGTGGATCACTAGAGTCCCAGTAGTGCAGCCGATCATGGGAAGCCTGCATGCCTCCACACGCATGCTAATCGCCATCCTTACAGAATCAATATCTACTGCTCCCTCTAGATGTCACCCACCTGCTGAGCCAGAACTACCTCCCGCTCCCTAGATCAGGTAAAGCAAATAATGGTTGCTCACTTCCATCCTCCGTGCCCTGCTCCCACCAACACACATACTTTATATCAAACACTGGTCATTTGGGCTCCAGCCCTGTGTGCCATGGAACTAGGTAGTCCACTATAATTGCAAAGATTTGTTTGTTAGGCTGGATAAAATTGGCTCTGTAACAAAACAAAAAAAATGATTAATTACAGCCACCAGGGACCTTATCATCATGGTCAAGTATATGAAGTTAAAATATAATTTAACCCACTAAAAATTCAAAAATCAAAATGTTTCTGGCATGCCTGCTAGTGCTACAGTGACAAATGTGGCATTACCTTAGACAAACAAGTTCAGTAGCCAGACTGAACCACAGATTAATGTTACTAGTGGAAAAATACAGATACTATTTTCTGCCTTTTGCTACTCATGTGAAACTTAAATAACTTTCTACTGGAAAGAAAATCAAATTAAAATATTTACCTTTGCATACCTTTTCAATTAAACTGCTACCATCCTGCACACAAAGCAAAAATATTTACAAAACATACCCAAATAAATAAAGTGGCAGCAGCAACTGCATTCAACAGGTGCACTGGCAAATATTGATATGTTTACAGATGTGTGCAAGCACACCATGTCTGTAATCCATTCGGGAAGTGCAAATAAAGGAAAAAAATTATAAAGCCAAATAAAATCTTGCTCAGCTATAAATATTGTAGCCACCAAACTGAAGGAATTTATTGATGTTTGAACAAATGTAAGACGATGAATGCTGGCATATTCAGAACTTTTCAGGTATTGTACTCTATTTTATTTTATGAAATAATTAGATTAATAAAGCACCCACTCTACTAATCTAATTTCATGGACAACTGTCAGTATGTGCAAGGCATACTTTGCCAAGCCACCCAAGTACATTACAGTAAACTCTCAGTTAACCGGCACCCATTGGGATTGGTAGATGCTGAATAACTGTAGTTTCTGGTTGGTTGAGAGTTACTATTAAAAATAGGCCAGACTAATACTGTACCGTATAGTATTTGTTTGGTTTAACTTCCTCTTAGGTTGGGGAGAGAGAGAATTTATTCCTATCTTCCTTTTTAAAACTCTAAAACTCTAAAAACATAAGGTATGTTTCTGCAGGGGGCAGGACAGAAAGTGCAACACATGAAAATTGTACTGTGTTTCTTTTGATTTTTTTTTTCTGGTTGCTTAAGTTCCGGTTAACTGAGAGTTTACTGTATTTATAAAACATAAGGCATTTTTGAAAATAATGTCACTGCATAATCATGATGTTTCATTGCAATCTCACAGATAATTCACATTTTACCCATAGTGAGAGAACTAAGGGCAGGATTTACACAGAACCAGCCTAAAGTGGAAAGGCTGCGGCAAAAAGATCCTGTTAAAGTGATTGCTGAAAAAAGTTATTCACAGACACATCAACCACAATGAAGAAAGTCCTCATTATCATCTAATGTCCATATTTCTCAGTTACTCAGTGGTTACCACAAGTCCAGACAGGCCCTTTTCTTCTGCCCTTGCAGTAATCACCACTAGCGACTGATGCATTGTGTTAGTACAAGCACCCCTGTCATTCATTCCCCCATACACATGTACGTATCCAAATATACACACTCACTAGGCACATTCTTACCTGTCCCAGAGTTTACAAAATAACCCTGATGTTACCTCTTACATCCCTTATAAATCGAGTATTATTACAGTGTGTCAATAATGCCAGTCCTCAGGCTTTCATTATTCTTATTGTTCAGAAAATGTATCAGGATGCAAGTCTTGTTGCTCTATCAACTCGTTAAGTGGATTAGGGTAATATTTATAAAGACTCCCTAGTGCCTTCTAGTGTCCCCCCAACTTTGTCTGGAAGACTTGAGCATGGTTCCCATATGTCAAGGACCTTTAAAGTCAATCAATAATGCCAGACATTTGAGTAATATACATATTATTGTTCAGTAAAATTATCCAAATGGAATTGCTCTATTAACTTTTATGTTGATTGCAGTTTGTTTGTGTCTTTCGGCTTTTCCCGGTTAGGGGTCGCCACAGCGGAAATCCGGTCTGCTAATGATTGGCAGTTGATTTTTACGTACCGGCTTGCCAGGCCTGACACACAACCTTCAACAAAGGTATGCCCATTCATGCATGTCTCCACGCAGAAGACGCTCTAGCTGAGAATTGAACCAAACAGCGTCTTACTGTGAGGCGACAACGCTACCGCAGCACCACCACCATGGGTCATTTTATGTTGATTGCAGTAATATGTAGAAATACTCC
Organism: Protopterus annectens; assembly: GCF_019279795.1. Classification (NCBI taxonomy): domain Eukaryota; kingdom Metazoa; phylum Chordata; order Ceratodontiformes; family Protopteridae; genus Protopterus; species Protopterus annectens. The sequence goes on from NC_056737.1 coordinate 1,510,837,993, forward strand.
CCTGGTGTCTTGTGTTTCCCCTCCAATATATTTTTCATGAGGCAAAACCAGTTTCTCTAACACCTTTCTGGTGATTAGAATGTAGAAAAATATCTCTTCTGTCCATCATCCCCTTTTATATCCACTGATTGATGGTCTGGAGTAGTTGAAAAGTATAGACCCTCCCAACAAACACCCACACCCACACAAATATACACTGCCACAAACATGCACACAGGCATCCTGTACATCACAAACTTCCCTCAACCAATCGCACTCACACACATACTCACCCATTTACCTATACACATATATATTTAGCCTATTTCCTAACTGAACCAATACTTTTGCCACCTAGGCAGACACAGACACACACACACACACACACACACACACACACACACACACACACACACATACACACACAAACACACACACACACACACACACACACACACAAACACACCCTTATTGGCAAAGCAGAAAAATTCCAAAAACTTAAAATTGAGTGGATGGACAGGAAGACCAGGACTTCTGAGCAACAACACATATACAGACATGATGCAACTGGAATGGAAGAACAGAATGTTAATTAAACTACTAAAGTAATTATCCCAAAAGTGCCACTGGGTCATACCACCCTTCTTGTCCCCCCTCCCCCAGCTACACCACTGTCGATCAATATAAGCAACTGCCTTTTTTTACCCATCACTTACTGTACCACTGGCGTATGTGTACAGGCCTACCACTGAAATGGGTACACACACACACTCTACCTGTCTGATGTGCCAGGCTTAGGAAACCATATTCAAGTCAGTGCCAATACCTAGACAAGTATGCACAGAAACACTTTCCCATGTACAATTTACAAATATACAGACACATTCATCAGAACTAATACAGTAAATAAAATCTCAAGAAAGAGCATTTCAGTATTGATAGTGAATGATATATATACCTCTGTGCATGGAAAGTCACTCTATCCTCATCCAGACTAAGATATTAAGATATTCTTCTTCTGAATAGCCTCCTGAGCTGTGGAGAGAAATGCAAATACTTATTTACATGCCTTCACTGTATTAATCAGGAATCAGAATATCTGTGATGAGTGCACTGATATATTTACAATACATCTCAGGTGTCCATACTTTGACCTCTTATTCCCATCAATGCAGAATGCCATGATGGTGCCTCCATAGCTGACTGCTGTAATGGCTGAACTTCCCACCAGAGTGAGGTATGTCAGAAGCATTGCAACATCACTGATAGCCCTGCCAAGTCATATATCCATCTTATACTGGGGACCCTCATAGGAGTCCCCCAGTCAGGTGCTTTTGGTGATCCCTGTGCAGAAAATAAAAGAAAATCATTGATTCCTTGCTGCACCACTGGATAGCCCCTGCTGAAACCAGTACCACTGGATGGCATTACCATGCTCTAGTTCTCTTTCATGAGAACAATGACTGCTTTCTATTTCAGCAATTGTCATGAAACATAAGGCGTCTCAGTAGTGAGACTTCTGGGAGAGTCTGAAGCATATAGTGCTGATGTTCTTCTTTCAGCTTTTCCCAGTTAAGGGTCGCCACAGCGGAACTCCAGTCTGCCAAGATTGGCAGTAAATTTTTATGGTACCGAGGTGCCAGCTCGACTCCCAACCTTCAACGAAGGCACGCCCATTCTACACATGTCTTCCAAACACCACTCGACTGCGGGGAGGACATGCAGACTCCACACAGAAGGCTCTTCAGCCGAGAATCGAATGGAAGAACCTCTTGCTGTGAGGCAACAATGCTACCACTGCACCACCGCGGCTTTATAGTGCTGATATTAATGTCATTTCAACATAGAATAAAGGTGTGTTAAATGGAGCAATATGTATGCATTGTTTGCATCAAGTTTAATATTGATTTCATTATTGCTCTTTAGCACTTTCACTGGCTAGAAATGTAATATATGTTACGTAGCGTCTCTATTTGTGTGATTGAAACAGCCACGAATGCTCAGTGTGCTCTGCAGGTGCATATGTGGGATCACAGGACTGCAAGAACCTTTTAACATAACTGGTCATAGCCCCAATGTTTAGAAAGATTCAAAAACATTCATGAGTTAAGCCCTCATTTGCATACTCACTTCAGTCAGAGGTGCGAATCCACAGAATATAAACCATTGCAGACTCATTGTGCTACAGAAGATGACAAAGAGGGATAACACTAAACAAATTGCTTACACATGAACACACGAGTGAAAAATGTGTTTGGAAAGAAGAAAGCAATGGTTCTGACTTTGTGAGGTAAGACCTACTTTCCCTAACTTTTGTCGTCTGTCCTGGAGTAGGTCTGGCTTGAACAAATGTCTTAGGAATGCGATGTTTGACTGTAGTAGAAACATTTTAACGAACTGCTGCAGAAAGAAGTGCAATTCAGTCAGATCCACTAATTGAATGGTTAGGTTAACCAGGGACAAACAGCTTGTAGTGCAGAAGTTACTCGGCATTTAGAAAAACACAGTAAACAGTTTTAAACTGCTATCTACTGCCATTTTGCAATGTAGACAAGGTGAACATGCAGTTGTCAAGAGTATGTCTGCTCTTATTGTATGAGAGTGTGTTTATCATTCTATTGAATGCTGGCAGTGCAGCAAAGACATGCTTAAAGTATGTTCAGTCACCCATTCATTGAAATTGATATGCTCTGCTAGCTTTGATTGACGAAAAAATAGCCTTTTTTGGAGGGGGATATGTTCACATAGTGGAAGTCCCACAAATTAATAGAGCCTTAATTGATAATGATTATAAATATTTTAGTCACTGTTATAGAGCTGCCTGATATGATTCCTTGTTGGATAACGTGATATCTTAATGAAGTTATAGCATGTATTTTGGATAGTTTTACCAAACTATTTTTGTTTGCTGGGAAGTAATGGTGGGGAGGCAATTTTTGGCATTGATGATCTGTAATCATAAAATATATTTACAGACACCTACATAAAACTGCATGACTAGACCAATACAGAGGATCATTCCAAAGTCAGTCCTATCCACATACTCACAAAGCTTATTCTTTCTCCATACAGCATAACACCTGACAAAGGAAAGACATGAACCTACAAGTTCTCCATTTTAGAAAATGAGATCTTGTTATAGGCCCTCCATCACCACTATCAATGGATATTCAGGCAGGAAGATTCTGACTGACTCTACAGTGATTGTGCATGGCAGGATGCATTAAGTTACATACATCCAGAATGTGGCCAAGGCAGCACCTATGAAAAACTCCACTGTTGGACCACTTACATTATCAGATATGTCTTAAAGCATGCTGCCCATCTTATTAGGACGGATTGGGTAACAGGAAGCAGCCCATCAGCTGAGCCACCATGAACTGAAATGGAGGTGTTTCCTGTCTCTCTGTATGGAAGATCAGACTCATCCCTATCCCATGATGATGTGCTGGACCATGGTGTGGAATTGTGGAGAGCTTCTAGAATCTCTACCGGACATGACCAAGGTTTGTGTCAGTACTCCTGAATCAAGTATATACTGCTAAATGGTGTACTTTAGCACATATCGCTAAATGTAGGTTTCTCTATTGTGTATGAATATCAGGTCTACATTCAGCAAGAGCTCTGCACATGGTGAAGTTTAACTTTTTATGTTCTAACAATATCTGTCAAAACCATCATTGCTGCATAGGGAATAAAGTAAAAGAAATGGATGTTACATATTGTGGAGAGTTTAATGTAATGCCTTCACAGATGAAGAACTATAAGGTCCACCAACATGGGTATCCTATTATCTTATGTTGGAGAAAGTCAAATTCTAACAAAGATGACCAGCTTGAATGGACAGGGAACATGGTGTCTGCACTGGATACAGGGAATAAAGAATCCAAATCCCATACTCAGTCAGTGGGCATGGCCTCTGTGCCAGTGAAACCCACACAAGATACACAGATTACAAATGAAGGTCAGGTTGTCATGAACAGAGCTAGATGGGAAGCTATGACTCCTCCTGTGGTATGGCGCTCATTGTCCACCACAAGGTTCACAGGGCATGGGGAGGACAGGGATGGTTGGAATACTGGCAGCCATAGATACCAGGGGTACTAAACCCTCCTTGAACTAGCTGTATCAATGTCTGCAACACAACAAATGTGCAGGGCCATTGTAGAGGCACAGGCCAACAACACCTCAGTCTTTGCAAATATGGTATTTGTGTGATGACCTGAGGGAATACGGTCCCATATATGACATTCTGGACATGTCCTGTTACCAGCTAGTGCAACTAATGTCCTTTATTACTCACAGGAAACATGTTAGGCACCCATCATGTAGCCACTCCATGTAGTGTTGATACACACACACACACAATCAAATAAATGGATGGCATACAACTTGTCTATCACTTTATCTAATCACAGATCATCAAAAAAGTTATCTAATCACATCATACTTAATAGCATTCTTCAATGCCTTTTACCAGTTATAACTTTAATAATAAGGAAAGTTTATGATATTTCAGTAATCACATGTATGACTTTTCTTAACAATTTATAAGTAAAATTGCAGTTTGCTTTATTACACTGTGTTGGGTTGGGCAATCTGGTGGTGAACTGCCAGTGTTTTTCCCTTTCTTCCACTGAAGTGTGACACTGGAGTTGTTATTTATAAGTTAGGTAAGCTGGGTACAAATCTCCCCACATGGGAAGATGGGCTTGCCCTGCACCCTGCAAAAAAAAAAAAATTCTGTTTTCCTGTTTTTTTTTTTTTTTACTTTCGATGATATAGATAAACTGTGTTTAGATACCTTGTCTTTTAGGTGAAATGATAGGCTAAGATATATATATATATATATATATATATATATATATATATATATATATATATATGTATATATGTATATGGATCTACTTTACACACCCGAAATTTCAGATAACCAAAGACTAAATAATCAAGACGAAAAAGCCAAATCTTCATATACACAAATGTCCACATTGCTGAAATGTTTCCCAGGGTAAGTAACCACTGGACCAACAAGGGGAGGTTTACCATTTTCCCCACTGTAATGTGATGTCAGAGTTAGTATATTTAGTAAGGAGGGGTGTGGGGGGCGCATCTCCACACATTTCGGGGTGTGGGGGGAATAGTTCCCCACCTGAGCTGGTTGTAGATGATGAAGTGTGTTCTATGTCTGTTTTAGGCCCAGTGGTTATTTACCCTGAGAAACATTTTGGCAATGTGGACATTCATGTATATGAAGATTTGGCTTTTTTTTCTCAGTTATTTGGTCTTCGATTATCTGAAATTTGGGGTATGTAAAGTAGATATATATATATATATATATATATATATATATATATATATATATATATACTACAAACTCTTGATTTCTTAAAACCAAAATTTTAACAAAAGAATAACTAAAAACTGGTGTCTTTTAGTTTTAAAACCAGCTTTAATCTATTCAGTTATTAAATTTTCCATTTTAAGAACTCAAGCATTCATAGTATGTTTTAATTTTTTATGTGCCTTGCCAATCTTTGGGATTTTTTGCTCTTTTTTGCACAGGCTTGGGTTTGTTGCCTAGCTTCTGTAATAGATTAGTGTTGGTTTTGAAAATTCCCCAATTTTTTCTTGCTGTATTTTTGATGACATAAGAATCGGTGCTGTTTTGTGCTGCCAGAGCTGTGGTAGAATCTGCTGAAGATGTTCTATTCATCACTTATTAGACCTATGATTGAGTACAATGCCCCGTTCGGAATGTATCTGACCAGACACCTGCTGCAGCTTGAAAGGCCCCAAAAGTTCCTCACCAAAAGGATAAAGGGTCTCAAAAATATGTCTTATGCTGCCCGACTGAAAGAACTCCAGCTCTATTCAGTCTCATACCGCTTGCTCAGAGGTGACCTGTGCCTGACATATAAGGCCATGTCAAACCCAGATTTGATGAATATGCTTCACCTCAAAAAATCTAGATCCCTCAGAACCACAAGGGCGGAGACTTAAACCTTGACACGGTTATAAATAGAACGTGCTGGAGGGACAGATTCATCACCCAGAGACTCCCTATGCTGTGGAACAAAATCCCGGTACATGTGAGGCAGAGCACCTCTCTGGTCTTGTTCAAGAGGAATCTTGACCAATGGATGGGAGATTGCAGATATACCCCAGGGATTACTTCAGCGTCACTGCTTGACAGAGGCACAGCAAAATGATAGGCATAGTTTTTATTCAAACTAAAGGGGTGGCGAAAGCCACATAACTATGGGCTAGGCTTATAAATGCCCTTGGGCAGATAGCCTAGTATGAACCTATGAACCTATGAACCTAATGGTGGTTGTGATAACATTCACTATCCTCTGATTTTATTTTTTACTTTATCCACCTTTGGTAATTAATATACATATATATATATATATATATATATATATATATATATATATATATATATTTTATATATATATATATATATATATATATATATATATATATATGTATATATATATATGTGTGTGTGTGTCTACCTGATAACACCAACACACCAAAACACCGACAACGAAATAACCGACATGAAAAATCCGAAAGAAACTGAAAGTTCAAAAACAAGAAACTTCACATGCCCGACAAACCACAATCCCGACAATCAACAAAACAAATACCTTTCCCGAAAAACACACACACAACACAAGCACACCAAAAACCTTACAAACCTACACTAAACATTACATACACAACTATCTATGCACTAACCTTAACCCAAACCCTATCCCTACGGTCCTTCACTATCACACACTTACCTTACCCGCATCCTAACCCTAACTCACTTAATCTACCCTTAACCCTCAAATCTGTCACTATTGCACACTTACCTTACCGGCACCCTAACCATAACTCACTTAACCCACCCCTAAACCTAAAGTCCGTCACTATTGCACACTTACCTGACCCGCACCCTACCCTAACGTCCATCACTATCACACACTTACCTTACCCACACCCTGACCCTAACGTCTGTCCCTATCGCAAACTTACCTTAACATGTCGGTGTTCTCGGCGTCGGGATTCTCAACTGTTGGTCTTCTCAATTGTCGATCTTCCGGTGTCGGTGTTCTCATTGTCGGCATTTAGGACTTTCGGCATTTTCAGGTAGACCCATATATATATATATATATATATATATATATATATATATATATATTGAGAGAGAGAGCTAGATATGTGGCTGTGGCTGCTAGGGTGCAGTGATTAGTGTTGTTGACTCACAGCAAGAGGGCTGGGGCTCCTTCTGTGTAGTCTGCATGTTCTCCCTGCAGACATGTGGGCTTCCTCCAGGTGCTCTGTTTCTTCCCACATTCTAAAGACATGCAGTAGGTGGACTGGACACTGTAATTTGGCTGTAGGTGCAAGTATGTGGTACAAATATATGACGAATGCAGGGCTAACCACATGGCAGTATAAACCTTGGCTCAAGATGATTGTCACTGCTGAAGTGACACTCCAATCCCATTTGGAAAAGGGGTTGAGGATATATATATATATATATATATATATATATATATATATATATATATATATATATATATATGCGTGTGTGGGTCCCCTTCAGTCGACTGAACGTTTACAAGTTTGAACCACATATGGCCGAGACCATATGTTCGAACTTGTAAATGTTTGACTGGACTGAATGGAGATCTCCGTACAGAGCAGAAAGGGAAGATTTCCCATTTCTGCAATGTAGTGCGATCTCGGACTTGGTATATTTAAGTAAGGGGGTGTGGGGGTGCAGGGGGGAAAGCACCCCTGTTATAGATGTTTAGTTTTGTGTTTTTTTATTTTATGTGTTTTTATTTCAGTGTTCAAACATTCAAGAGTTTGAACATATGGTCCCGGCCATATGTGATTCGAACTTGTAAAAGTTCGATCTACTGAAGTAGATCCATATATATATATATATATATATATATATATATATATATATATATATATATATATATATATATATTTATATATAAATATATATATAGAAATATATATATATATGTGTATACAGAAATATATATATATATATATATATATATATATACTATATATGTATACACACACACACACATATATATATATATATATATATATATCTATATATATATATATATATATATATATATATATATATATATATATATATATATATATATATATATATAGGGTCTATATTAGATAAACAAAAGTTTATCTTACCGAATGTTGACATTATCGAAAATCCCGGAACTCAAAACTACAATTGTGGGGGGCGACCCCCCGCTAAATATATATTCCAACTCCAAAATTGCACTACATTGAGGAAAGGGCAAATATTCCCATCTTCACTGTACTGTGTTCTCACAATTCCGGTTTCGGGTTCTGGGATTTTCGCTCATGTTAGCGTTCGGTAAGATAAACTTTCGTTTATCTAATATAGACACTATATATATATATATATATATATATATATATATATATATATATATATATATATATATATATATATAAACAGCATATGATAGCTGCAGTGTCTCTTATTAGTATTAGATGTTAATGCACATAACTTATTGTGCACTTCTGTTTCCAGACAGATAAGCAAGTCAATGCATTAATTTCTTTTATTTTTGTCTTTTCTTGTTTTAATACAAAATAAATTTATTTATGTTACTATTCTGCATTCCACATAAGAATATTAGTATTACTTAGGAATGCAAATCTGTAACTGTAGTTCACTAATGTCTAAATGCCCTTTCAGCACTCTGTTATGGTTTTGGTTCATCCTGAAGATATGAGTTGAAAAAAAATGTTTTTCACTTAATTAATCTACGGTTATTATTTATAATGTGCTCTTAGCGACAGAAATAATGAATACTAAATTTGTGCTTTTAAGATACAGTTTAAAAGCAATTTAAAATCAAATTTTAAACTGGGTAGATGTAATGAGATATGGAAGTATATCTGAGAAGATTAATTATAACAACTACAATAAATTAAAGTTACTCATAGCTATGGTAAAATTATAAATATTTATGAAAACCTTTTTAATTTAAACTGGTTTACTTCTTTAAGGCATAATATTTTTCCACAGAAGCAGAAAAAAAGTCCAGCACCTACGAGCGTTTTATTAATGAGTAAATATGTTTTTCAAAATCCTTCAGTAAATTAAAATTTATTCATATTACAAGCACACAATAACACATCTTTAGACACTACAAATTCCAGTTTAGACTTGATGACTATAACCTATCTGATCACTAATCAGGACTGTCTAATGACAAAAAGTGTTTTGTTCTGTTTTTACGGTCTCAAAATAAATAAATAAATAAATAAATAATCCAGTGGTAACATTAAAACAGAAGCTAACCTGTCAGTATTACTCCGGCTTTATGATTTTTTGCCTTATAACAAGTTTCCATTGAAATAACAGAAACAAATTCTTTCTACAAGTTTACATTTTAGTATATTATCTAAAACTGCCGTTAAAAAAGGCAATATATAAACATACTTATATATGTGTGTGTGTCTGTGTGTGTGTGTGTGTGTGTGTGTGTGTGTGTGTGTGTGTGTGTGTGTGTGTGTGTGTGTGTGTGTGTGTGTGTGCGCACATAAATATATGTACCTTTTACTCTTACACAATATCATATATCACTCCACACTATCTCACTTACATCTGAACACATATTTAATTTGTATTTATATGGCAAGTTCTTTGTACCCTATCCAGTACATAATGGATAGTCCATCTGTCTGACTGTCATACATACATCTGTGATGCTATTTACTTTGTACACTATAAAATTAGATGTGTGTGAGTGTATGAGTGTATGCTTATATATGTATGCATATACACTCATTATGCATCTATGTATGTCTATAGATAGCTAGATAGATGGATAGATACTATGTATCTATCTATATCTATGAATCTTAGTAAATTAGTCAACTTGTAAGAAAGTCATTAGCTTTCCTGTCTGGTTAATTTGGTTGACAAGAAAGCTGACTGACTTTAGTGAGAGATTGATATAAACAGGCATTACAGAATATACCTTTTTCTCTGCATTCTGTAATCTTGGAATTTGTATACCTCGGACAACATCTAAAATGACTTCCAGTCACCAAAGGGTCAGAATTAATTCCTAGGTACTCTTATTCACAAAAAACAGTGGCTATTGCCTTTGAGATGGAAATTGCCCATCCAAGACCAGGTTTATTCCCTAAGAAGATCCCAGGGGAATGATATTACATTAAGCAGACTTCAACATAAAACGACTACTGAGAAGGTGCTCTCTCCCACAAGGCCTGGCATTATGGAACAGACTGTCACCTGAAATAATAGGCCTGAAATCTCTTACTGAATTAAAAAAGGCCTTTTTTCAAACACTTGCATAAGGGATCTTAGAATAAGAGCTTAAGGGACATTGGCTAGCCACACAGTTTGCTGTCAAACAGCAAACGGCTTCCAGCAAGAAAACTAGGAAACTACTATGAAATGTTGAGTTATAAGAGCATGCTACTTCTAATACGACAGCCTTTCCCCTGCCTGTTATCTAAAATGTTGTCTTGTTTTCTGAAATGTTGAAATTCCAAGTGGACTTTATATATCTATATACACATATATATATATATATATATATATATATATATATATATATATATATATATATATATATATATATATATATATATATATATATATATATATATATATATATATATATATATATATATATATATATGTATATATATATATATATATATATATACACACATATATGGAGGTTTACTATCAAAATATCAGACATGACTTACACGACATGCTAATGTCCGGAAGTGAAATGTTCGACAGTCATAATGTTACTGTTGACATGGTCGAATGCTTCAATGTGTGAAAGCATGGTATGATTTTCAGCATTTCCAAAGTGTGGTATTTTGACCTTATTCTCAACAACTGACCTTCATTGTCAATCATGTGAGCTACTTAATATTCATGAGGTGATTTCAAGTGTTGCGGTTTTCAACGGTTGTGCTTCCGATTGTCGTGCTTTTGATAGTAAGCCATATTTATATATATATATATATATATATATATATATATATATATATATATATATATATGTATATATATATATATATATATACACACACACACACACACACACACACACACACACACACACACACACACTGGAAATGTTTGTTTATTTATTTGTCTTTGTTTAACAGAAAAGCCAGACTGGGAAATTCCCATTTTTGGCTAAGGCCCTGGGAGAATAGCTCCATTTGCTTACATTGCATTATACTAAGTTACAGCTAAACACAGAGTAGCTACATTTCTATTTACATTTTTACACAAACAGTAGTTACAGTTATACAGTCTAAGATTTTACAGAGGTAGAACTTAAAAAAAGAAAAATCCCACATGCTACTTTTTGGATTGTACAGGCAACAGTTATGTATTAAAATTACTTTGTCATTTCAGTGAGAAGTTGAGAGTGTTCTATTTAAGAAGAGAATTTGGAGAGTATCATACAGTGAACACAAACCTCCAGATTTAATAAACTCCATGTAGGAATAGTGGAAGCCTTAAACAGAGTGTACCATGGCCATGTCTGCAGCTCCCCTTCTGCAGTGAGCCTTGTATATTAATGATGGCACACTACTGAGGGAGAGCCATGTACACAGATACTGAATCAGTATGGTGGGGTGTTACAGTGCTTGGAGATGTGTAATATACCCCCCTGCACTATCAAAGTGCCATACAGCACTAAAATATTTAAATTAAAGTGTATCTTTGACCAGTTGTAAAATGTATATATAGAGGGTGTGTTACAGTGTCTGTAAAACACCCCCGTACTGTCAGAGTGTGGTATGGCAGTGAAATTAAATGTGAAAATGTATTGTCCTTTTTTTTTTTTTTTTTTTTTGTGTGTGTTTGCATGGCATAGTGCTTAGCAATAAACACATGCCAGACATATAAAAGTAGAAACCGGATGCTTTTAATTTTAATAGAAAAGGTCAAGTTTAAGCATAAGTGAGTGGGTTTGTGCTTCACGGCATGGTGCTCAGCAGTGCTTAAATGCAACTGAGAGCTATATAGAACAGTTTAGCTATGATCACCATATCCTTGGTAGCTGAATAAGTAGTGACATCCTTGCATGCAGTAGGTGCACGGTTCGAATACCTGCCTTTCAGCTTGTACATGCAATAGGGAAATGTACATTTTTTTTATGTATACTTTGAACTTTGTTAACTGGGTTAGTCCAGCTTGACCAGAAGCCCATTTTCAGTGGACACCCGAGTATAAAGGCCCCAGTTACACACAAGTGTCCAATACATTAAACTTACACGTTCTCTGGAATTAATAAATTCCAACACCTTGGATCAACTTATCCACACCCCCACAAGGGGCAGCAATATCCTAGACCTGGTCATTACCAACATGGGCAACCGGGGTTCCACACAAGAGGTCAATTCCTTGTTGGTCAGATCCGACCACAAGCTAATCACCCTAGACATCCACATCCCGCCCCCACCCCCAATTAGGGAAACCACCATAAAATATTTCTCCAAAGCCAATTTCATGCTTCTTAACACAGAAGTGGCAAACTTCACAACATCCATGCAGACAGACAAAGAGGTATGACTGCTGAAACCTACACAAATGCACTTTATAAGCACTTACACTAGTGCATGGATCATGCAATCCCTAACAGAACCAAGATGCTATCCTCCAAAAAAAGGAAGCCAATCTGGTGGTCCCCTGCCATAAACAAACTCTACAATAGAAGAAAGAAACTGTTGCAAAAAAGAGTAAAATCCCATGATTGGAGGAACTCCCTGGTCAGCCTCAGTAAGAAGCTGAGATCCCTCATAAAATCCTCCAAAGCTAGTTACGAAAACAAAATTGCCACTGATTCTAAAGACAATCACAAAACATTCTATAGCTATGTCAAGAATTTCAGTGGCAAGGCTCAGATCTGCTCTGAGTTACAGCACAATGGCACTAAATATACATAACCAACTGATATTCCCAACATCCTGGCAGATAGGTTCAGTACAAACTTTACCCCATTCTCACCCCCTAAAGGGCCCATTTCTATACTGGAAGAATGTAAAGTTCCTGTAATAATGGCTGCACAGGTAAAGACCACACTCACTAAAACCAAGAACACAGCATCCATGGGACCTGACAACATCCCAGGCTGCATCCTACATGAACTACAGAATGAACTGGCACCCCACCTAAGCACCATGTTCAATCATAGCCTCACCTTAGGCTTTGTGTCCACTGAATGGCACACAGCAATGGTTATCCCACTCCACAAAGGGGGGAGCCACCATGGACCCCAGGATCTACTGCCCCATTAGCTTGATGAGCCTGATCTGCAAGGCTATGGAATGTATCATCATGGAACTTATAAACAATGACATTGGTAATCTCCAAATTCTGGACCCCACCCAGTTCGGGTTTGTAAAAGGCAGATCATGTCTCCTAAACCTGATAGACTTCTTTGAAGCAGTCACCAAAGCCGTAGATAAGGGTAAGGTGGTTCACACAGCCTATCTAGATCTCGCCAAGGCTTTTCACTCCATCCCCCACTCTGGAATTATAGATAAACTCACTAAACTAGGTATAAAACCCTATGTCACAAGATGGGTTGCCAACTGGCTCACTGACAGAACCCACACTGTGAAAGTAGCAGACTCCAAATCCAACTTCAGACCAGTGACAAGTGGAGTACCACAGGGTTCATTTCTGGGTACTCTCCTGTTTGGTATCTACTTCTCTGAAGTACAGGCTAACACAGATGGTCTTTGGCTAATGAAGTTCACAGATGACTGCAAACTAGGAGCCATAATCGAAACTCCTAACAATGTGGACATCCTACAAAAGGGCCTCACTGAGACAGATGCCTGGTGTCAAAGCCATGGCCTCAAGCTCAATGCCAAAAAAGTGCATTGTCATCCCTTTTGGTAAAAACTCTGTACTCATGAACTACCATAAAGGCAGTAGTCTACTTAACACTGAAACTGTGATAAGAGACCTTGGGACACAGGTGGACAGTAGTCTCTCCTTTGATAATCACATTGCTACAGTAGTCAGGAAATCCTTCTACATGGCACACCTCATCACAAAAGGGTTCTCATCCAGGAAAAAAGAGGTCATTGTTCCCCTCTACCCATCACTCATTAGACCCATTATAGAATACAGTGCCCCTTTTGGCATGTACCTCACAAGACATCTACAACAACTGCAAAGGCTGCAGACATGCCTCACAAAGAGGATTACCGGCCTCGAATAGATGCCCTATGCAGACCATCTCAAAAAACTCCAGTTTTACTCCGTCACATATCGCCTACTCAGAGGCGATCTCTGCCTAACATACAAAGCTATGTCAAACCCAGAGCTGTTGGATATGCTCCACTTAAAGAAATCTCAATCCCTCCAAACTACATGCTCTAGGGGCCTAAACCTTGTCACCACAATAAACAGAACATGCTGGAGGGATAGATTCCTGTTCCAGAGACTTCCCATACTCTTGAACAAACTACCTATCTATATCAAACAAAGCTCCTCAGAACTCTTCAAGAAAAATCTTGATAACTGGATGGGAGAGAGGAAATTCACCCTGGGGATCACTTCTGTGGCTCTGCTTGACAGGGGCACAGGAAAATAATTTTCTTGGGTGGTGAAAGCCAGGGTACCTTTTTGGCTAGGCTTATATAGGCCCTAGGGCCAATAGACTAGTACCTACCTATGAACGTATGAACACTACCAGATAATGTAGTGAAATGCATATGTCTAGGGGAAATACAGTAAAGTAGATACACATAATAATAAATCATCATTAATGAACAAATACATTCAATAATATTTATTTTATTTTTTAACAAATCTGCTTTGCCCATAGCTGAGCTCTGCTAAGTCAAGCCAAGCAATGCTCAAACGGGACCTGTTTTAGCAGTACTTAGCAATGCGCAGATCTGCTTAGCTGGCTTGGGCACTGCTAAGCAATCCCAGTTTAAGCAGTCCTCAGCTCAGCTAAGCTGGTATGTGCACTGCTAAGCATTGCTAAGCATTGCCAGTTGAAGCACTGCTTAACTTAGCTTAGTGGGTTTGTGCAGTGCTAAGCTTTGTTTAGCATTTTTAAAAATGGTTCAGTGTTGGCAAAGGTTGGACAAATAGCCTTATTTAATCCGCAAAGGTAGGAATACAGCCAGAACCTGTTGGAGTTTAATCACTGCAGGAGCTATAGCTGGAGTCAGAGAGGGAGCTTGCTTCCGGTACAGAGCTGGGGCATGTTGGAGTCCAGGGTCATTGTTGGGCTCCTTGTCAAAGACCATGGTGACAGACTTCTGCAGGGCCAGTACCAGCGCTCTGAATACTAGTCCAATACAAGTCCTGGGACTATCTGGCACATGACCTCACCAATGCAACTGGATGGAATATCCCACTCTGATGAGCAGGTGCATCATCATTATGATGACCTGAAGTGAAGGAAGTGGGGATCTTGGCCCAGTGGAACCAAGATGCTCAGGACCGGAATGCCCCAGAAATTTGCAAGTATAGGAACCAGTGATTTATCAAATTGTAGTATGAATATCTAATAGACAGGTATGCATAATGGTGTGTTTCCCCACACAGCTGCAGAGAAGAGAGCTCACAACCTGGAGGCCCATGCAGGGCACCTGGCAAGGATGCACAGAGAGTGTGGCGAGTACATATATATCTCGCAATATATAGCAATCTAATTAAGAAAGAGTACAGTAGTAACTGCCAGCAAGTATAGTGTGTTGTGAGTGTACTGCAATGAATGTGTACATAGACCTGAATTGATATAAGTGAGTATTGCCAGGTACAGTTCAATATAGATGAAAGCATGAAATGTGCTACTGTTACATAAAGAAAGTTGATACAACATTAATAATGTTTGGGAATAACATGCGTATACCATATTAATAATACATGTTCTGGTAATAAAGTACACTATCATTGAAAATGTGACGACAATAAATTAACTGCAGTCCTAATCTACAGCAAATAAAGTACAACTGCAGTCAGAATTGTGAAGAAATAGAGGTAGTACTGCTTAGATTGTGTTATAATAGATGTGTTCCAATGGCTGCATTATTTAAACTGTAGAACAATAAAGATTGTCAGCTGTATACCAATCACTGTGTCATGTCATCCTCAATAAATCTGGGTTCCGACAATTGTTGTGTGTATTCTGGGTTGTTGTTCAAGAAATCAAATGTTACAGGTTTTGTGACGTAAACATAGGTATAACACCATGAAGTGAACGAAGGCTGGTTAATAAATAACTGCTATGCTAAAGTGTAGATGTGTAGCTGTACTACAAAATATAATGCAATATGATATTTGTTCAGCACTAAGATCTGAACCTAGAGTAGTACCGTCTAAGGTATTATAGTCTGTTTCTCCCAGGGCTGTCTTGTGTTAACCTTTCCATTTCAGCTATATGCATCCCTGAATGTAGGTATGCTGATGCAGGCAAGTATGAAAGTGTAATAGCTGTAAACTGCAAATATACCATCTGCAAATGTGTATTGGTCAGGTAGGCAACCCAGCACCCCAATATGGTCTGTACAGATCACACATATTCTCATCCACGAGGGGCTAATTGTGTACACATGCATTCCAAGTATTAATACACAGTTCACCTACTATCTCTGTCATTCATGAATCTCATGCATGTATGTTCAGCTGTCATTGCAGTCTTGTGTGGCACTCTACCTATATTACCACGACACGTGTTGTCACCAGGTGAGCTTTAGGTACATATCACTCAATCAATGCACAGCAGTGGCTCAGTAGCTCAGTGTGATACTCAATATATATGTACCTCATTCTGCCGCACACACACCGGGGTTTGAATCCAGGGACAGGTACTAAGATATATTTATAGTAACAGACAAGTAATACTGACTATTTATAGAAGCAGTCATGTGATGTTAACATATTTTCCCCCCACAGGACTTACAGGTAAATAAATGTATGTAGTAGATGTATGAAGTGTATACTAATGTCTGTGTCCAGATGTAGTAGTGTGTAAACAGCATTTCTCAGCAAGGTGATAGCACTCCATTAAATAAAATGGCATGAAGTACACTACTATTCCAAGTTAATAAGACAAATTAAATGGTATATTGTTGGCACAGCTGTATAGCTGTTGTGGCTGTGAATATTTGCTGATAGTATAACCCCATGCTTGCCAATGATGGCAGGATAACTGTAAACTCTCTGTACTATGCACGATACATGTCTCTCAAGTGTCACGCTGTCACGGATAGTGATCACTGCTGCCAAAAACATTGCACACAGATATAAACCCAGTTGAAGTATGCCAGTAGCACACTCACACAACATCAGTGTAGAGTACACCTTGGTAGTCAAATATGTTCCCCTGACATATAATAGTCCTCTGTAGTTATGTACCTGTAGGTGTTTTGGCTTGGCCAATAGCATTCCATCTGGATAACTTGAGAGGTATGTACATGCTACAAAAGCTATAGAGAACATCTAGACATAAAGTAAGGGCAGAGAGTATTGATCAGTACTGTTGTGAAAAATATAGCCTATAATGTTAGTAATGGAATGTCTTTCTCTCCGCCCACCCCTTATCTGCATCACAAATTCTTATTCTTATACTATGGGTATGGTTCCATTTTCAAATATGTTGTTCTCAAAACCTAATGTTGGGCCTTGTGTTGTATTATTGGTTATATATTATAATGGTTGCATGCTAACATACCTTGTTGATATATCAATGTTGCTGGCCTTTTGCCATAACTGTTACTGGCATGCTGTTACAATAATGATTGTTATTCCATGTATGCCTGTGTTGTGTATGCTATGCAATTCTATTGTTTTTGGTTAACTGGAACATCCATGCATGCTGTTATAGTTAACATTGAAATGTTTTGTTCATGACTAACCAATACACTTTAACAAACCTCAACACCACAGCATGCTTGGGTAGGCAGGTCCAAGTGGATCTGCCTATCCCACCTCATCTGGCCATGGCACCGGGTCGCAGCACATCTGGGACCCAACTTGAAGCTGCCTCCTCCGTTGGTCCTGTACCACCCTCAGATGGAACCGCCTCAGGGGATGGGTCTCATCCCCCCTCTGGGCACTGGCGCTGAGAGGATATTGTCACCCAAAACCAGTTTCCAGGGTTGGTGCGCTGGGTTATCCAGTACAACTTAGATGATGAACTGAGCCAGATCAAGGGCAGACTGGTGCACCTTGAGGGGCAGGACAGCAACCTGGTGCCCAGCCCCCTGCACAGCCACCTTTGAGGCAGTGAAGGGGCAGTGGTGACTGCCCATGGGTGGGGAAATCAGTCCCACTGTTTCCATCAGGGAGCACTTGGTCCTCTGCTTCCCAAATACCCTCCCATGTCCAAGGTGTTCACCCCTTTCATGTGTCATACACCGCCCCTGTCTGCTGTCTTGTCTGTCTGCAAATGTAACCTTTCCTACCTAACTTACTTCACCAAACATACCTACAACCCTTCCCCAGTATTCCACTCTCTCCTTAAAAAAAAGTCCATCTGTCTGCAAAAAACAATATCGTCCAGTACATAGCTCTCCATTTCACCCTCACATACACTGTTATTAATCAATCATCCCAGCAATTAATCAACAAAGTTATGTCACCCACACCCCTCCCTTTGGGATATGTGGCTCCAAATTCTAAATTGTCCACAATATGCACAGCTGTTGCTGTAGAAGAATGGAGAGCTATGGTCCTTTCCTACACCCATCCTGCACATCCCTACCTGCCTTTCATATTGTTTTTCCCCCTGCTTGCCTCCATTTCACCACTTTCCTATCACCCCTTTTTTCTTTTCTTGTTTTTGGAAATAGTGCAAGTTTAAGTGCCACTTAACATCATGAAGCATTGTGTAAACCCACACAAACCCACTTAAAACTGCTTTAATCACCTTATCTGATTCTGATACTGTTTGCACATCAATAGAATAACCACCCCTGCCAAGTCTCGAACCTAGGACCCTCTGAAATACAGTATACTGTATTAGACCACTAGGCCAACCCAGGTCAGGAGAATTGCTGGTGTATCTGTAAAAATATCATGCAGTACAGTGATGTAACATTAGGAAAAATACACACACCTACCAAGTCTCAAACTCAGCACCCTCTGAACTGCAGTATTGTACATTAGACCAGCACACCAACTCAACTGTGGAGAATTACTGGTGTTTCTGTAAATATGTCATGCAGTACAGTAATGTAACATTAAGAAAAACATGCACCCTAGCCAAGTATTGAACATAGGACCCTCTTAACCACAGCATAGTCAATTAGAACACTAGCTCAACTCAGCTCTGGAGACTTGCTGGTGTTTTTGCAAAGATATCCTGATTACCATTGACATTACTTCTACATATAATATGATAAATTGCAGCATACTTGGGCTTGTGATGTAGACACTGAACCAGTACACAGCCATGTTGACGGATTGATTGGAGGCCTACGATATCAGATAGAGCTGACAATTGCACAGACTATTGCAGAATGTCCACAGTTATGTCACCTACTTATGCCATGGTTGTCGTCAAACCTACTTTGTGTGCTGAAGTACTGGTACGTCAGTGCAGATTGAGGTTACATAAGCATGACAGACAGGTCAGTGTCACACGTCATAGCCATCCAAATGCACATGTTCATGCCAATCCTGTGTAACACACTGTAGCATGCACATATGTCTTGCAACTACAGCCCCCCCCAAAATAATGACTCAGTAGCTCTATCTGTTACAGTCCTAGCAGGTCTGACATCTGGACACCCAAAGTTCAGGCCCACAGTGCAGTCTTTTGCACAACAACTATATGCTTGTCAATACAACACAGAAATAACTGAGCCCTGCAATGTCCAGCAGAAGTGGTTGCTGCTACCACAGTCACTGCCACCCACAGTAGCATGTCAAAGTCCTGGAGGGTAGAATACATCACAAATATGAATACATGTCCTAAATGTCTCCTACCACTCTCTGGATGGCACCACTACTCAACATATATACCAGAGGCACATGCCTCACCTGGACTGTTATGGGTATCCCCCTGGCCATGCTGTGGCACAAGAGCTGACACTGTTCCTCACTGACATATACAGCTTGCTGTCCCTCAATGTCTTCAAAATCCCCAGTATTACTCCTGGCCAGAATGCAGCAGCTGCAGCATGTTCAGCTACATGCTACAGACCTAGCATACCTCCCAAACACATAGAACAGGGCATCCACACAACACCTATACATAAAGGGTTGGGGGTGTTCAGCTGACAGGGACATGTGTCACAGTCTCCCCCTAGAAACATACTCAGCTGATAGACCAGCATCAACTGCAGCAGCATGCACATTCAAATAAAAATGATGTATGACACTCACATCTGCCTGTCTCCTTACTGGCTGCAACATGCATTGTTAAACAGTAACCTGCCACAGAATCAGAAAGTCTGTTAATAGTCAAGCATAGCATGCAAAACTGTGGACATGTCACATCAATCCAAACAGTGAACAGTATTTCTACCTACCCTCTGTAATGCTGTATCTCCCACACCTCAATAATATCCTCCCCACATGCCAGGAAAAGGTCCAAGCTCTACATGAAAGCCTTAATTATTGCACTGTGTTGCCATGCTATTGGCTAATGTCAATGCAACCCAGCTGTTCTGGATGCTATTAGTAAGTGTGTGTCACAGATTGGTGCACAGGCAATCACCTGTTCATGAGCATTACCTACAAAAGGCAAGTTATTGCCTATAGTAAAGAGGTCTGTGACTTTCTTCATGAAGACAGACTGTGATTTCCAAGGAAAACTACCACTGGATTTCTGCTCACAAAGGAGTGCAGAACTATACCAAGTATGTCATAGAGTTAACCATGTAATGGAATGGAATGCATATGGGGGGATGCAGTCATGGAAAATAGGAATTTCATCAGTACGTTTCAACAACATATCCTGGAGTGACATGTTGCTGGTAGTCTGCTGTCCAGCAGCTGCAGTCTTGCCTTTTGGCTCTCTCTGCAGTGACATAGGTCAAAGCTGTGGCCCCTTAGTCCCCCCAACAATGGTCAGCACACATATGAATGCTACTGGATTGTCTGTTGTACAATAGTGACAATAACTACTGGTGGATACAGCTGGCATATCACATCATGTACTGTCAGTGAGCCCCTCTCAGTTTGTGAATGTCATACAGGCTTAGTTCAAAGATTGTCCAGGTGTCCCTGACTGTTCCTGATGTACTCTGGCTAGGTCGCTGTGTACTCCATACCTGTATCTCATTGTCTGACAGGCATAGCTAGCATACCTGGTGACCCCCTGCAGCAGGATTGCAGGCTATAGACAGTAGTAGTAGTAGGGAGACACAAGCGCTGCCTCAGCAACAGTGTGTACATATTGTGCATACAATGTAAGAGAATTAATACAGTACCAGATATTAATGTACCATTACTGTGTTCTGAGGGGTCTGGCATGTCACAGACACATTCCCCACACTCTGGAGACACCCATTACATATTGTTCAACTGGCTTCCAGACATCCACATTTGTCTGATATGGGGTCCACATATATCAAGCACATGTACACATTTCACAAACATCTGGGTACTGCAGATGTTGGACACCTACAAGGAGGAAACCCTACACCACATATGCACTGTTCTCAGTTATTGTGTAGCATAGATGTTGCTAGAATGTCCACATGCACTTGTAGTACCACATGTATTTGTTGGATGTTGGCTGTATGACATGGTACTGTAATGCTGGCCATAGTGGACACACCACAGTCGATGGCAGTGATGGGTGTGGACACATAATAACACAGTCTGTCAAAGCACACAGGGCATAACTATATACCTAGGACCATATGAGGTTACTAGGCTACAGGCCCTGAGCCCCCATATGCCTAGGCCACATGTTAACCCATGTGTATGCAAGGCAGCATCTGATGTCCCAGTCCAACAAGAACACAGGTGGTATCCCAAGGGTGTATGTGCAGTTAATCATCCAGTTAGTTCTGCCTGCAAAGGTGTAAATAGCTACCCTGCCTGATTCTGACAGGGTGACCATTCCACAGAAAGGTGAGTATTTGGGACACACATCTGAGCCACCAAGAAGACCAACTGATGTCACACACCAGGTTGAGAGCATGTGTGTGTGTTAATAGAGTGGAGCTTAAGTTGCACTTCTGCAGCAGTCCCAACAATGTGGACTCCATGATTGTCTTGCATGCCAGACAGAGGACACCACTGAGGAGTATGTACAAAACCAGGTAGAGGGCTGGGCTTATAGCCTATTGTGTATGGTAGATGTTTGAGGCCATGGTACTCCCTGGTGAGGAACCTCTGTAATGTCCTCATTATGTGCTGTGTGAGGTGAATGAGGAATGGGGCATTTTACACAATAATGGGCCTTATTCTGGGGAATACAGGGATGTTGGGACCCCATGTCCTTGGATGACATACCGGTAGGTAAGAGGTGGGCCATGTAGAAGGTTTAACATATAACAGAAGGAACATGGTGGTGAAATGTCATGTTGCCATCGATCTGTATGGACAGATGCCACACAACTGATTGTGTTCCTAGGATGTTGTTAGTACTGTGATAATATGTGGGGATGTCACTCTCCCCAAAGAAGTTGACACTACATGTCCTGGTATGTGGGCTGAGGCCATGTTTCTGGCACCAGTCATGTATTTGTATGAAACCCTCCTAGGCAGATGTCCACATCACTAGGGAATTTGGTGACAGCACACAGCATGCAGTTGTCTGCAGACATGGTTGGCCATAGGCCAATGGCTGTGCCCTGCACCACAGATGTGTACATCACACATAACAGAGGACCAAACACAGAATAACAGGTTACACTACTAGTTATGGGTCAACCGGTTGGAGTGGATTCCCCTATGTGGATTAGTTGGGTCATGTCAGTGTGCCAGTGTGCTACCCCTATGGTAACATATGGTGTGATTCATACTTGGGAGTTTTTTATCGATTATGGCCAGGTGGGTTATACTGTCAAAGACTTTGTCCAGGTCAAGGTAGGCAGTGTGCACTGTCACCCCCCCCCACCCATGCCTTTGGTGACTGTGTCAAAGAGGCCAACCAAGTGTAACAGACATGATCCCTTCCTTGACAAAGCCTAACTATGAGTGGTGGAGTGTGTGGGGGTCACCCATGTCCTTGTTAATGGGGTTCACTATAAACTGTGCTATGGCCTTACAGAACAGCTGAGTTAGGCTGATGGGTGTATAATGTGACAGATTGGTGGCTGCACCACCTCAGTGTAAAGGGGTGATAGTGGTTGTCCTTCACATGGTTGGGACAAAGGCGGTAGTCAGGCCTCTTTGAATGCAGTGGCTTATTTTGTTGCAAGGTTATGCTTGGGGTCATGTAGAATGCATCCCGTGATGTGATAAGGTCCCATAGTGGATGGATACTATGACTTTCACAAGGCAGTGGTGACCTGTTCCATACATATAGAAGAAGGGGGCAGGTACTGTGGACATCCTGTTGTACTGATGGGGGGATAGGGATGAAGTCTACGCTGACTCTGTCAGGCATCAAGTATGATATACCTACAGAACTGGTATAGCTGGTGTCCTTGACCACCACAAGTGAGCAGATGCAGGAGATTCCTGTGATGTTGCAGACATATGTGCAGAATTGGAGATGATTGTCTGTAGTGGATGATGACAATGTGGGTTTGGTGTGCAGGTTTCCAGGAGTGATCCCATTCACTTGCTCACACTAATGAGACACTACTTGTAAATGGGAATCTGCTGTTACTTTGTCTCAGACAGTGGTATGTCATCTCTTTATAGACACTTATGTATTGCAGATGTCCACCAGACAGGTGTAAATATCCTTGCAGAGGATGATGTAGTACTGTCAGGTATACCTGACTCCATTCATCTATACAGATGCACATCTGGCACGTGTGTATGTGTGGATATTGGTGCCAGTCCCTACAGAGGTGTTTGGGGCTGTGAAGCTATGTATACCACCCCCAGGAGGCTGTATTCCACATTGGATGTGTATGTATGTGTGACTCTAGCTAGATGAGTATTGTGGGAGATGGTGACTGCAAACGTGACCGCATGACAGTTGCTTTGCACAGAGGATGACACTGTAAGGATGCTACAGTGGTAACCAGTATTGTGTAATATCAACTGCAACACACCTTTACCTCATGTGGGGGTAGCCCCTAGCTGCACCGAGGTGCTTGTAATTCCACTGTTGATAGCTCTCTGCCCATTTGTGTGCTGGCATGGGTACATCTTCCAATGTATGTTTGGGTTGTTCAAGTAGTCCAGGATCTGGGTACAGACCCAAATCAGAATACAGTTGTTGAGATACATATTGGCAAGATGGGCTTCCTGGTCACATAAGGGGGCCAGTTGCTAGCTATGATTTGAATAGGTGTGTTGCCAATGGTGAACTCCTCCTGTAGTGTCCCCTGTATAGAGTGGAGGTGTGTATGTGTCTCATATATACTGAAATCACATGTGCTGTGTATAGCTGTGGACTTCACGTGTGGCTTTGCCCCGGAGGCCTCCTTTATGGATGTGTATGTTGAGATCCACTGCATGTGTGTGTGTGCAGCAAGTAGCATGAAACATCAGGATCAGGAGGGCAATGTATGATATATTCCCACTATGTTGCTGATAGCTACATACATACTGTAGTGATAGATGGAGTGGTAGGATGTGGGAGTTAGTGATGGATAGTGTTGGCAAATGTGGATGTGCATGGTGTGTACATAATGGTGAGAAATGTATGTGGTCCTGCGATGTGTTCTCTTCTTCATGTCATTCAGGTGGGATGTATAGATGTCACAATCCATCATTTACGGAAGCTGAGACTGCTGCCATTATTGATGCCCTAAGACTGCATCACCAGGTGCTGTTGACAAGGACTCACCATAACCAGCAAGAATGCGCTGCACTGTGGGCATAGCAATGGTGAATGATGTGGGCCACCAGGACAGGAGCTATGAACAGGTCCAACACCATGCTACAGATATAATACATCATGCACAGCAAAGGGCCACAGCTGTGGCCAGGGACTGTGCTGACAAAAGGGGTGGGTCTGATACACAACCCCCACTCTCAGCCATGGAATTCCTGGCAAACCTGGGTTCAGCCACCAGCTCACAAGAAACTATCACAACATATGTGGTGGAGGTGGGTGGAACAGATTCCACAGCCAAGGAGCATCCAGGTAAGCCTAGAGTGGTCATCACAGTAATACTGTAGCATTCATAGTGGCAGCCTATGCATACCTGTATAAATATGTCAGGTCAGTCTGCATTTGGTGGGGAGTTATAATGCACATGTGCACACAAATTGTGAATGTCAGCAATTTGGATAGTATCACAGTTTGTACTGTATATGTTGATAAATGCACATATTATTCTGTACCAGTGCCACATGTGTGTCTGATGAAAATACCTCTCCATCACAAATCCATAGGTACCTCTGGTGTGGCTGGGTACCATCATCCTGTAGCTGGTGAGAGCAGAACTGTCTTGTTATGGCTCATCTATACCCTGGGCATATTAAGGTCTGCCAGTTTGCCATGGACACTACTGTTAAGCTTAGCCATATTGCAATACATGCATGTTCACTTGTGGTGGGGTTCACTGTGGTGCATCACATCAGTAATCACAGTAGCATATTTGCAGGAGCTGTAAAATATTAGCATGTATTTTTTTAAAGCTGTAGCCAGACTGCTATACAGGGGTGCATTACTATTCTGTAAATGGGTGCACTTGCATTGTGTTTCAGGTGAAGGTCCATCACATACTCTAACTTGTCAAATATCTCACAGGTGTATTGTACTAGCAACATTAACTGAATGTAGCTGCACTGCATGTTGTTGAGGGCCTGTCCAGAGAGTGCCTGTTGTGGTCTGATTGTGAGGTGTGCATGGCATCATTCAGAAGGTGTAGTCTGTATAATGCCTTTGTGGCACCTCATGTGTGTGTGTGTGTGTGTGCGTGTGTGCGTGTGTGCGTGTGTGCGTGTGTGCGTGTGTGTGTGTGTGTGTGTGTGTGTGTGTGTGTGTGTGTGTGTGTGTGTGTGTGTGTGTGTGTGTGTGTGTGTGTGTGTGTGTGTGTGTGTGTGTGTGTGGATCAGTAGACATTATAGTGCAGGAATTAATGTAGTCATGTTGTCTTCCCCTCACAGGTGATCATGGGGGTTGGAGTGTGTTCCCCTCACAACCTGATGTCAGTGTCTCATCAGACTCTGATGATGATGGTGGTGGCCATTGTGAGGCACAGGTGTGGTTGTTGGGTGCTGAATCTGTCCCATTGGTTGAAATCCTACTTCCACCCCAATGTCCCCACACACAGTCAGTATGCCCACACATACCCAGTCCCCAGCAGCCACAGATATTGGGCTGTCAGAGGGTGGTGACATCGAACAGAGCAGTGTGGCGACTATGGCATCTGTGACTGTAGACACCAGCCATAGCCAGAGAGCCGGCAAGGTCCCACACAGGAAGATTGGCAGGGGTGCTGGAAGGAGGACTGCTGCCCATCCAGCACCTGTCAGAGGTGTCACAGCATGTGTCACCCGATGCATGTTTTGGTCCATCATGGAGCCACAGGCACATTGTGAATGGTACACCAGATGGATGCTCAGGGACATGGATGCCACACTGCCTGGCATGTATGACTCCCTCCATGACACTGGTGATGGCTTATACCATTTCACTGATGTAGTGGATAGATGGTGGGGTGAGACATTGTCAGTGCTGGAACATGTGGTGGGAGTAGAGCATTGGACACATGGATGTAGGTCAGCAACAACATCAGCTGAGAGCTGAGAGCTCACATGGCCATGCATAGTGACACTCTCAGAGTGGCAGTACCACCAGCAGTACCTAAGAGAGGGTGCTGTCCACACCACAACATGGCAGGCCATGGGCAGGTGGTCCTGTGAGAGACACAGATCCAGCAGACACTGGTCACCATCAACAAGTAGTACATAATCTGGGCATTGGCATGGTGGTGCCAGTGCCACTCCTGGCAGAACCAGTTCCCGTGTTCATGGCCAGAGATGGTGAACTGTACATTCTGCCATGTACAGTCCATGACTGTCCAACATGCCCTAATATAGGGCTAGCACATGGCTTGACTGTGTGCATGCACACACTCATACATCACTGTCACATGCAGGTCACCAACAGTCACACACACAGCTTCTCTCCGTAGCCCAGCTGACCAGCACTCTTCCACACACACACACACACACACACACACACACACACACACACACACACACACACACACACACACATGATTTTAACTGTATGGCACAACCTAGATCTTTAGCAACCCCACATCACACCCTGTGCATGTAATGATACCTGTGCCACATCCCTGTTATCCATATCATCGATGTAGAGGCATGCTAATATGTGTCTAATGCACAGGGTGAATATAGTACAGTTAAATGCAGTTTGTAGTGCAGTAGTGTTATGACCTGTAAGGTGCTGTCTGCTGGCAATTGTCATGCATGCACATCAAAGTTCATGTACCTTTGTGCCATGATGCTTTATTGCTTTTAGTAATGCTGGCTGACTGTTGTCTGACAGACCTTATTCTGTTTCTGTTCCAGGTGTCTGTATGTCTAAGTCGTGGGGACCTGCTACCATTACAGAAGCTCATGATGGTGTACTGGCAATGCAGAGACTGTTTCCTCACCAATGTACAGCTGTATATGTGCATGTTTACCTAGCTGCATATGCATGGAACAGTGGGGGCAGACAGCATAATCTTGCATGCATACCCCTTGACACACCATGCTACTCTTGATACATGTCACCTGAGAGTTCCGTAGGATCGTAGGTTCATAGGTCCATAGAAGGTTACTAGAGTACTGGCCCTGGGTCCCTTACAAACCTAGCCATTACTTTATCACCAACAGAATCATTGATCAACACCTGTTGCCCCTAGCATTGATGGACACAGATTGGACCCCTGGGACAGATGTTTGTTTTCCCATCCACTCATCACGGATGCACTTGCTGAGGGTCTGCATGGTACTCTCTTTGACATGTATAGGAAGTGCATTCCTGAGACAGGGCAGCCTCTGGGAGACAAAGTTGTCTCTCCAGCAGGTTTTTTTGCTGTCACATATATGATTCAGGCCTGTCATGCTGGTAATGCACACAGAGTTATACTCACATATATGGGGCAGCTGTTGAAGGGCTGAGCAAAACATTGCCATCTAGGCATGCCACAGCCCACTTGTGGACAATCTGTCCAATTCCAAGTGGGGCACTACTGATTCGAGACTGTCTGCATGGAATAGGTGTTGAAGGCCGTGGATAACTGTTGTGGGTGCTAACATAGCCTTTCCAGTTGCTGTAGATGTTTACATAAGTACATACCAGACCAGCCAGGTGATAATGTACTGCTGTACTAACTGAGGACTATACAGAGATAATGTCCACCTTTTGTGTGGAGGCAGTCCCTTTACTTATGTGGTAAACCATGTACAAGCCTTTTCTGACCACTGCCACTACTTGATGGCTGAATGCAACAGTGCTATCAACATGAGTACCCAGGTCTGCCAATGCAGTTTGTGTGTTTATGGGGCTGTCATTGATGTGGGACATAGTGGGGCCATGCCCTCACCGTATGGTATGATGGTACTGTTTTCTGCATTCAGCTTGAGGCCAGGACATTGGCAACATTCCATACCCACTGTATAACCCCATTGCAGTGTGTTAACATCAGTTTGTGAGTCACTGACAGACAGCACACTACTTACAGTTGCCATAGCCTTAGGCGGTACCTACATATGTGGGTGGTGGCAGTTAGCATTCATGCCTAGATACATGTGGGTCATTAGGGGTGACAGCTACTCACAGGGCCTACACATGTCTACATATTGCACACAAATAGGCAACACAGATCAGAGTTGCCACCTTATCAAATGTGGAATGTGGGACACATCTTGTAGTATTGTGACAGTTGGCAGGACATACCATAACCACGGCAAGTGCAACTGACAGAATTTCCCTTGGTTTGCAAATATGACAGCTTATTTGGGTCACTTTACCTTACGCTATGCTATTTCTCATAACATTAACGTGTTCTGATGTGAAATAACTGCTTTATGCAACTAGTAGACAATTTTAGGAAATGTTTGCTGGCCTACACTTTGGGGACCTCTGTATTGTTTGAGTTGTTATCACAGGTCACACCTGGACAAACATAGACTGCAGCCTGCAGGGGAGGCAGGTGTTGGCCATACCTCTCACCTCTATGGATTTCTGCAGAATGTCCTGATGTTTGCCACATATTTTTCTTCCGCTTGTCATAACAGTGTGGTTTTCTGGCAAATTAGTCTGAAATCATTAAAGACTGCCATTAGAAAATAATGACAGATATTTTCCTGTCAGACTTCATACCCTTCAGAAAATGCATGCAAATGCACAACCTGTTAGGCTATTTACTTTTTGTTTGTCACAGCAATATTTAAAGATTGAGCCTAATATTTGG